>NW_007246816.1:446011-461005 GCF_000164805.1 Carlito syrichta
CCATCTACAAATTCAATGCAATACCCATTAAATTACCAACAACATTCTTCTCAGACCTAGAAAAAACAACACAGGAATTCATATGGAAACACAAACATCCAAGAATAGCCAGAACAATCCTCAGCAAAAAAAACAAAGCAGGTGGTATCACAATACCAGATTTCAAACTTTACTATAAAGCTACAATCATCAAAACAGCTCGGTATTGGTACAGGAACAGGCATATAGATCAATGGAACAGAATTGAGATTCCAGAAGCAAAACCTCAATTTCTCAACCAACTCATCTTCGACAAAGCCCCCACCACCTACCAATGGGGAGTGGAGAACCTATTCAGTAAATGGTGCTGGGAAAATTGGCTAACCACATGCAGAAGATTGAAACAGGACCCCTATCTATCCCCATGCACAAAGGTTAACTCCAAATGGATCAGAGACCTAAATGTAAAACCTCAAACCATAAGAACCTTAGAAAAGGAAGGAAATACTCTCATGGAAATCGGAACTGGCATCCAATTCCTGTACAAAACCCGAAACCCACAGGACTTAAGAGAGAAGATAGAGAAATGGGACCTTATTAAATTGACAAGCTTCTGCAAAGTCAAAGAAACCATCAAGAGAGCAGGGAGACAGCCTACAGACTGGGAAAAAGTATTTGCCAACTCTAGGTCTGACAAAGGCTTAACATCCTGGATCTACAAGGAACTGAAACGTACTGAAAAGAAAAAAACAAACAACCCCATTATAAAATGGGCAAAAGATATGAACAGACACTTCACAAAAGAAGACATTCGAGCAGCCAACAAACACATGAAGAAATGCTCAACCTCACTAATCATCAGGGAGATGCAAATCAAAACCACACTGAGATACCACCTAACTCCAGTCAGAATGGCAATTATCAACAACTCAAAAAATAACAGCTGCTGGAGAGGGTGTGGTGAAAAGGGAACACTTCTACACTGTTGGTGGGAGTGTAAGCTAGTGCAACCTCTGTGGAAAGCAGTGTGGCGATCCTAAAAGCTCTAAAAATTGACCTTCCATATGACCCTGCAATCCCCCTACTGGGAATATACCCTGAAGAACACAAATCACTCTATAAAAAAGATACCTGCACACGTATGTTTATCGCAGCGTTGTTCACAATAGCAAGAGCCTGGAAACAACCATGCTGCCCATCAAAAGAGGACTGGATTTAAAAAAATGTGGTACATATACACGATGGAATACTACGCAGCCATAAAAAAGAACAAAATCATGAATTTCGCAGCAACCTGGATGTAACTAGAGTCTATAATACTGAGTGACCTCACACAAAAACAAAGATCCGAATATCACATGTTCTCACTCATGTAATGAACCTTGAACATCTAATGCAGTACTATAAGAAAATGACTGACGGTACTGGGAAACTATGGGGGGGAGGGGGATGGGATTAATAGTAGCAAATATCTGTCAGGGGATGGGAAAACACCTCTTATCAACAGGGTGCCTGAATGAAACGTAATTGTACACCTAAACCTTAACTGTACCCCAGAAAACCGTAATAAAAAATACTGATTAATGAAAAAAAAAAAGTTAGCAAAAAACATGAACAGACACTTCTCAAAAGAAATCATACAAATGACCAATAAACATGAAAAAATATTCAACATCACCAATCATCAGAGAAAAGCAAATTGAAACCACAATGAGATATAATCTTACACCAGTCAGAATGACTATTACTTGTTTTTGGGAAATAATTCATGACTAAGACCTCAAAGTCAATGTAACAAAAACAAAAATAGACAAATAGGACTTTATTAAACTGAAGAAAGATAAAGTTTTAACCAAAGCTAGCACCCAGGAGGCAGCATCAATAATAATTGTTGCTTGGCAGTTGACCGATACTACACTTGTCCATTTATTTCACTTTTCCATTTCTTACTGATAGGTAGAGCTTTTAGGGAAAAAAATAGTTAAAGGCTATCAAGATTAAAGGAAACACACAAAATTTACCTAGACTTCTTTTAAAATTATATGCAGATAATCATAAGTTAAAAATAATTTGTCACCACATGCTCTCAATCATAAGTGAAAGCTAAGCAGTCACAAAAATGGAAAGAATAGACACTAGGGACACCGATAAGCAGGGAGAGAAGAGGGGGTCATGGTTCAGAAGCTACCAATGGAGCTTAATATTTAATGTCTGTGGAATGGGCCACCTGAGATTCAATTCCTACCACTATACAATATGATCATGTAATGAATATTCATGTCCCTGAGTCTAAAATAAAAATTAAAAAATAATAATTTATGAAAGAAAAAATGATAAAAAAACTATTGAGAAATTCAAAAAGACAAGAAATTATTGATCATATTAACATAGACTGCTGGGTTTGACCTCCAGAGTTTCTGATTCAGAATCAAAATTTGCATTTCTAAAAAATTTCCATTTGATACCACTGTTGTTCTTTCTGAGATTACCCTTTGAAAATCCACTCTTACAAATAACAGTCCTGAAAAAAAAAATCAAGAAAATAATATTACCATAGAGAGGACAAGGATAGTTTCTTAAAAGGAAAAATCTTATGACATGCATTAGTGGTTAGACAATAAAATTATGATATCTGAAATTGCTTCATGTATAAAATGCCTCATTTATGAAAAATAATACCTACAATTTAAAATGTGCATCAATGAATAGAACAAAAATATATAGTATTGAAGAAGACAATTGTGTAAAGATTAATAAACACACTGATTTTTAGTACATGTCCATTTCTTCTGACTTGCTTGATTCCAAAAATGAATGCCATCATTTTTATATTTATTCCTTTGCACATATATGCTATTTTCCCTGTGGAAAAATATATCTCTATATATTTATATGTCTATATATGATTTGAATATACATATATTGCATAAGTAATACATAAGTATGTATAAGTATGTTACCAATTTTTTAATATCATAGATATGTAGATATATAATTTATTGCTAGTTTTCAAAAAGTTTATTGCTATGAGCTTTCTTGTGGTTTTCCTAATAATTTCTCTTATGCTTCATATAGTTCCTAAGATCTGAAGGTTTTTAGTTTTCATTACATTTGGAAAACAGTCCCCATTATTTCTTCAAATAATGTTCTGCCTCCATTTTTTTGAGATTCCAATTTCTTGTACATTATATTACTTGATGTTTTCCTGCAGGTATCCAATGCTCTCATTTTGCTATCAGTCTTTTTTTCTTTCTTTCAGTGCTTTGTGTTGGTTGGTTTCTATATTGTTGACATGTTTATTAGTATTTCTTTTGTAGAGTCTAATCTGTCATTAGCTTTATTTGGGTTATTTTAAATTTTAGATATTATATTTTTCATCTCTGGAATTAATTTTTGATATTTTCTATACTGTCCATTTATTTTATCATTATGCTTATTTTTATATTATTGATGAGGAGCTTATCATATAATAGGTCTTTTGTGGTTTTATGTAATTTAAAAAAATGTTGTCACTTCTGATTCTGTTTCTGTTGATCAAATTTATAATGAATCTTATTTCTCTAATTCTTTACATTCTTTACATGCCTGATAACTTTTGATGGGTTGCCAACAACTGTGACTTTGTATTGTTGGGTTCTGGGTTTTGTTGTATTTTTTAAATTAGTGCAAGGACTTTATTCTGTCACATGGCTAATTTATTTGTGATTACTTGCATTATTTTCAGATGTTCTTTTTTTATATTAAAACAGTTTTCAAATACAAGTACCTTGAAGAAGCCATCAGTTCAAAATACACATTTAATTTAATTCCATATACTTTGTGAATACACATTAGCAAATTTCCTAAACTGTTTACGGCCCTATTCTATCCATTTTCCAAAATTTTCAGGTTACATGGCAAATCATAATTAAACCAAATTAATTGCATAAGTAGGGCTTTGTACCAATTCAGTCTCATGTTGATGTTACTTTGGATTCTATACTGTGAACTTCACAATGATTGCATACTCCTCATTTTTCTTAGGGTTATGCAAGATTTGGGCAGGAAACACTATTGTGTACAGTTAACCACTGACTTGTTCTGTGAAGTTAAAATGTCTGATGACATAGATGCTTTAAATGGGTGGTGCTAATAATGATAACCAAGGTCAAGAAATGTCAAGTGTACTAAGAAGAAATGTCATCATTATGCTTTTGGAAGGAGTTAGTCAAATTTTCTTTTTCTCATGCTACATGTTCAAAAATGTATTTTTCTATATGATGAATCATTTGCTATAATTTGTAATAACACTAGTCAAACACTAAAGTCAGATATGTTATAACTAAATATTCTTGGAAAAATAAGATAAAAATCTTAATTCTAGAAAAAAAATGTTTTTTGACAACTTTCACAAACGTCAGCCTAGAGGGTTAAGTTAAAGATAGAAGGTCATGTTGCCAGATAAATTATGCCTAATGAGGCTCCATTTAGTAGTACCATGTTTATGGATTGTCACAAAAGGAAAATATATGTTCGAGGAGAAGTCCCTCTTTCCAAATTTTGTAACAAGGAAATAGGCTGGCACAAATGAAAACATTGCTCAGACCTAGGTGGGACAAATAATGTCAGGCTCTGTTATTTAGACCCAAACCTTCTTGCAAACTTACACTGAAAAAGAATATAGGTGTTAATTGAATGAATATTTACTTTCTGACAAGCATTTGATTTTTATTAAGTACTGTATAAAATATATCTGGAAGCAAATATCAGTTTCATTGAGATCTGAATATTCATCATGAGAATATTCATTATCTCAATCAATATAATTGGGGTCTGATCAAGAAATGAGATTAAGCAGAAACAGAAATATAATACAGAAGCAAAAACTAGAAACTACTTGTGATTAAATGACGATGTTGTCCCTATTTTTTCTTTATAAAGATGTGGGGTACAATTCAGGGTTAGGTATACAAATTATGCAGATATAATTATGCAGATATACTTGTTGATGAGTTGTGCCACTTCTTTCCCTAGCAGTTTGCCCAACTGCCAATCTCATCCCCCCCCAAAAGACAGTTTGTCACTACTGTCGATCCCTTTCTTATATTATTATAAGGGTTCAAGAGCATATGGTACTCTGTCCTTTGTTTCTGTGATAGATCACTGAGTATGATAGATTCTAAATCCATTCAAGTTGCTGTGAAGTCCGTATGTTATTCCTTCTTTATGGTTGCATAATATTTCATTGTGTATTTGTACCATATTTTTTTTTCCAGTCCAACTTTGATGGGTAGCATGGTTGATTCCATGTTTTTATATTGTGAATAGAATTGCAACAAACATACAAGTGCAGGTATCTTTTTTGTAGAATGATTTGAGTCCTCTAGGTATATTCCCAATAGGGGAATTGCTGGGTCATATGGAAGGTCAATTTCTAGTTCTTTCAGAAACCTCCACACTATCTTCCAAAGAGGTTGCACTAGTTTACATTCCTACCAGCAGTGCAGAAGCATTCCTTTTTCTCTGCATCCTCATCATCATCTGTTGTTGTTTCTTTTATTAATGATGATGATTCTTATTGGGGTTAGGTAGTATCTCAAGGTGGTTTTGATTTGCATTTCTCTGATGATGAGTGAGGCTGAGCACTTATTCATGTGTCTGTTGGTTGCCCGTATATCTCCTTTTGAGAAGTGTCTATTCATATCTTTTGCTCACTTTAAATGGGGCTGCTTTTTCTTCCCCCTTTTAGTGCGTTTGAGTTCCCTATAGATCCTAGATGTTAGGCCTTTGTCAGAGATAGAGTTGGCAAATGTTTTTTCCCGTTCTGTCTTCCTGCTCTCTTGACGGTTTCTTTTGCTTTGCAAAAACTCATTGATTCGATGAGGTCCCACTTGTCTATTTTATTTCTTAAGGTGTTGACCTTTAGCGTTCTGAATAGGAATTGGTTCCCAGTTCCAATTTTCTTAAGGGTGTCTCCTGAATTTTCTAAGATTCTTATATTTTGAGGTTTTACATTTAGGTCTTTGATCTATAAAGAGTTAATTTTTGTGTATGATGATAGGCAGGGGTCCTCTTTCAATTTTCTGCATGTGATCAGTCAGTTTTCCCAGCACCATTTACTGAATAGGTTCTCCTCTCCTCAGTGGTTGTTGTTGAAGGCTTTGCCAAAGATGAGTTGGTTGAGATATTGAGACTTTGTTTCCAGAATTGCTATCCTGTTCCGTTAGTCTATGTGCCTGTTTTTGTACCAATACCAGACTGTTTTGATTACTGCAGTTATATTTAAAGTTTGAAGTCTGGAACTGTGATACCTCCTGCTTTGTTTCTTTTGCTAAGGATTGTTTTGGCTATTCGTGGTGGTTTATGTTTCCATATGAATTTCTGTATTGCCATTTCCAGGATGAGAAGAGTGATGTTGGTAACTTAATGGGTATTGTGTTGAATCTGTAGATTGTCTTTGGTAGAATGATCATTTTAATAATGTTGATTCTTCCTATCCATGAGCATGGAATATTTTTCCATTTGTTTGTATCTTCTTGAATTTCTTTGAGCAGCGCTTTGTAGTTCTCATTGTAAAGGTCTTTCACTTCACTAATTAGGAAGATGCCAAGATATTTCATTTTGGGGGGTTATTGTGAATGGGATTATGCTTTTAATTTGGGTCTCTGCCTGGTGTTGTTGGTGTATAGGAATGCAATTGCTTTTTGCACATTTATTTTGGACCCTGAGACTTGGCCAAAATTCTTTATCAGTGCAAGCTGGTTTTTGACACATTCTCTTGGATTTGCAAAGTATAGGATCATAACATCAGCAAAGAGGGATAGCTTGACTTCCTCTTTTCCTATTTCGATACCCCTGATTTCCTTCTCTTGTTCAATTGTCCTAATTAGGACTTCCAACACATTGTTGAACAAGAGAGGTGAGAGGGGCCAGACTTGTCTTGTTCCAGTTTTCAGGGGAAAAGTTTCCAGTTACTGTCCATTTAGCAGTATGTAAGCTGTGGGTTTATCATAAATGGCACTTACTATTTTGTGGTATGTTCCTTTTATACCTAGGTGTTTCAGGGTTTTTATCAAGAAGGGATGCTGGATTTTATCACAAGATTTTTCTACATCTAATAATACAATCATGTGGTTCTTTTTTTTACATCTGTTGATGTGTTTAATTACATTTATGGTCTTGCAAGTGTTGAACCAGTCTTGCATCCTAGGTGTGAAGCCTACTCGGTCATGGTGGATGATTTTTAAGATGTGTTTTTGGATCCAGTTTGCTAGAATCTTGTTGAGGATTTTTGCATCTATGTTCATAAGGGATATTGGCCTGTATTTCTCTTTTCTTGTTGGATCTTTATCCAATTTGGGTATCAGTGTGAGATTAATTTCATAAACTGATTTGAGGAGAATTCCATCTTTCTCAATTGCCTGGAATGCTTTCAATAGGATTAGTGTCAGCTCCTTCTTGTACATTTTGTAGAATTCTACTGGAAAGCCATCCGGTCCAGGTTTTTTTTTTTTTTTTTTTAAGGGAATTTTTGTATGACAGAGTCAATCTCCTGGGTTGTTATTGGTCTATTTAGTGTTTTCGTGTCTTATTTTTTCAAACTGGGGAGGGTGTGTAAAGTCAGAAAGTCCTTCATTTCATTTAGGTTATCAAGTTTATTTCTATATAGGTGTACATAGTCTGATAATCTTTTGTATTTCTTCAGGTCAGTTGTGAGTTGATCTTTTGTATTTCTGATTGTGTTTATTTAGGCTTTTTCTCTTTTTCTTGGCCATTCTGGCAAGGAGATCATCGATCTTGTTAATTCTTTCAAAGAACCAGCTTTTTGTTTTGTTGATGCTCTGTATGATTTTTTTGTCTTCTATGTCCTGTATTTGGGCTCTTATTTTGGTGATTTGGATACTTCTGCTAAAGTTGGGGTTTTGGTGGTCTTCTCTTTCCAGCTCCCTTGGGTGATTTGTTAGGCTTTCAATTTGTGATCTTTCTGTTTGCCTGATGTGTGCCCATAGAGATAAAATTCCCCTCTTAGAACTGATTTCATAGATCCCAGATGTTTCTTCATTTTCATTTGCTTCCAGGAATCTTTTAATTTCTGCTTTGATTTCAGTGTTGACCCATTAGTTGTTCAGCATCATGCTGTTTAGTGTTCATGTCTTTGTGGGTTTTGGGGGAATTTTGTTGGTTTTGATACTTATTTTTATTCCACTGTGGCCTCAAAAGTTGCATGGCAATATTTCAACCTTATGTAATTTGTTTATGCTTGATTTATGACTAAGAATGTGATCTATCTTGGATTAAATTCCATAAGTTGAATGTCTATTCTGTGGTTGTTGGGTGGAATAATCTGTAGGTAACTATTAAGACCATTTGGTTGAGTGTCAAGTTCAGGTTCTGGATCTCCTTTTGATTTTTTGCCTCAATGATATATCTAGGGCTGTTAGTAGAGTATTCAAATCCCCTGCTATATTAGTGTTAGAGTCAATATCTTTTTTTAGTTTACTTAGTAGTTGCTTTATAAATACTGGTGTTCCTGTGTTGGGTGCATATATGTTTAGGATGGATATTTCTTGTTGGTGGATTGAATCTTTTAACATTATATAGTGTCCTTTTGCATCTTTTAAATTTTTGACAGCTTAAAGGTTGTTTTGTCTGATATTAAGATCACAACCTCTGCCTTCTTTTGTGATCCATTTTCCTGGAAACTTGTTTTCCATCCTTTAACTTTGAGTCTATGTGCATTCCTTGTGTTGAGATGAGTTTCCTGGATGTGGCAAATAATTGGGTCATGGTTTCTTATCCAGTTTGCCATTCTGTAACTTTTCAGTGGTGCATTTAGTCCATCCACATTCAGGTTGATTATTGAAATATGATTGTTTAACCCTGTCATGGGGTTCTTATAAAGTTTTTTCTTTGTTTGCTTGTTTTCTTTTGGCTTTGGGGTTGATATATGTGTATGTTTTCAAGTTTCTTCTTGCACTGTATTCTCTGTTAATTGTGTGCTCTGCTGTTTTCTTGAAATGTGTGTGATCATTCATTTTTTTCTTTCTTCTGTGTTTAATACATTTTTAAGTGTCTACTGTGGAGTTGGTCTGGAAGCTACATAATCTCTTAGGGATTGGATGTCAGAAGGATTTTAATTCTCCATCACTGATGTGTCTGTGCTTGCCTGAGTAGGAAATTCTTGGTTGAAACTGTTTATCTTTGAGGGTTTTGAATATTGGGTTCCAGTTTCTTCTTGCTTGTAGTGTTTCTGTCTATGGATCTGCTGCTATTCTGATTGGTTTTCCCTGATAGGTAACCTGACTTTTCTCTCTTGCTCCCTTTAGGATTTTTTCTTTTGTGCCTACTTTGTGTAGGTGAATAACTATGTGTCTCAGGTTTGGTTTTCTCATATGATGTCTTGTGGGGGTTCTCTGTATCTCTTGTGCCTGACTGGTCACATCTCTGGTGAGCTGGGGAAAGTTTTCTTGGATTACCTCCTAAAATACTTGCTCCAAGTTGTTCTTCATTTCCCTTTCTTTTTCTGGAAAACCAATTAGGCATAGGTTCAGTCTCTTGATATAATTGCACATCTCTTGTAGGCTTTGTTCTTCCTCTCTGAGTCTTTTTTCTATGTTTTTAAAAATTGGGTTAGTTCCATGTTCTGGTCTTCAAGTCCTGAGGTCCTTTCTTCAGCAAAATTAATTCTGCTTTCCATGCTTGTCATCTTGTTATTTATTTCCTGGATGAAATTTTTTATAGCCAAAATCACTGTGACAAGTTCTTTCAGTGTTGAATCTTGTCTTTCTTGAGTCTTAGTCACTCTTTCCATCCATTCTCTAATCCCTGTCATATTCTGGTGACTTCCATTGTTTGGGCACTAAGGTCTGACTTTTCAGGAATTTTCTCTTTGTTACACTTGAAATTGCCTGAATGGTCTTCCTTCAGTTGTTCCTCATTTTTAACAGATCTCTTGTTTTTCTCTTTAGTTCTATTACTCTGTGTTAGTGGGAGAGACTTTCTCTTCTGATGTTTGCTCAGTCCTCTATTCCTTTTTGATTCATGCTTTGGATTTGTTTTACTTTGAAACAGGATGCTGGATGGAAACTTTGATGTCTCTTGTAGTTTTTGAAAGTCAAATAAAGTAGGAGATGGGGCACTAGGATTCTGAAATGAATTACAAATTTCAATGTTCATTTATTGTGCTATGTGTTCCCTGAGCTCCACTCCCCACCACCACTCTATATGACAATGCAAAGTGAAACCAACACCCAAAACAATTGAACACACACACACACACACACACACACACACACACACACACACACATGCACACATACACACACACCCCATAACAAACTGGAATAACAAAAATGAAACAAAGAAACAACAACAAAAAAACTAAAAAAAACTGAACACAAACACACACAACTAGCACAAAGTGAAAGGAGAAGAAAAATAGAAAGACTGGGGGGAAAAAAAGGATTTCATATAGAACACTCACACATATATTGACACACACCTTAAACTATAAAAAATGAAAATTAAAAAAAGAACAAAAGAACAAAAACAAACAAATAGCAAAAAAAAAAAATTGAAAGAGGAATACTCAATGATTCACAAACATGCATAAACAGAAAACTACAAATAAAAGAATAAAGAAACAGAAAAGGAAAAGAAAAAAGAAAAAAATAAGGGGGATACAGATCAAACCCTCACATACACATTCATGCACAAAGGAAAAGTATTTTAACAATAGGGCTGGGCTTGGTGGCTCAGCCTGTAATCCCAGCACTTTGGGAGGCTGAGGTGAGTGGATTGCCTGAGCCTGTAGGTTCGAGAACCACCTGGGCAACTTGGCAAGACCTCATCTCTACAATAAATCAAAAATTAGCTGGGCGTGGTAGAGTGTGCCTGTAGTTTCAGCTACTTGGAAGGCTGAGGCAGAAGGATCCCCGGAGCCCAGCAGGTCGAGGCTGCAGTGGCCGGGAGCAGCCACTGCACTCCCGTCTGAGTGACAGAGTGAGAGTCCAACTCAAAAAAAAAAAAAAAAAGAAAAGAAAAGAAAAGAAAAGAAAGGAAAAATAGGTGAACCAACAAACAACCAGGCAAAATATTTTTTAAAAATTAAAAAAAAACTACCCTTTTGTGGCAGGCTCTGTAATTGTTCCTCCAATCAGATCTATCCTGTAGAGCCACCTCTTTCACTCTCTTCTCAGTGTCCAGAGCAGGAAAGGAGGAGGAGCAGTGAAGGTGGGTCAGAATGCAGTCCTCTCCTCCCACTCTTGAATGGTAAGGCAGATCTCCTTCAATGGGGGGTTTGGGATTATTATCGCTTCCCCAGGTATGTACTCGGAAGAGGTGCCTCAGCCAGGCCTATCCTGGAATGGAGTTCTCTTGTTGCGACTGATATTCAGGCTCATCCTGAGTTTGTCCCTCTCGGTTATGGCCCAGATGTGTGGGTCCGATGATCAGAGGCTTGCAGGGGAGGAGGGGATTTGGGTTAGTCCCGGATTCACCACTAATTTCTTTGGAGCTCTTCCTTGGCCTTTTCTGGTCACATTCTTTGTCCTGTGGCTGGATAAGGGTAGGTGGTGGGGCCCCTGGGGTACAGGACTCATCGGGTCCCTCCAAAGTTTGTTCTTTCAGGATATTCCCTCTGAGCCATGATCAATCCCTGAGTAGTTGATCCACCAGTCACCCAGATTGAGTCTGCTGCTCAGTGGTAAGCAAGTCAGAGCCCTTTCCTGACCCACCTTCAAGATGGTGCTGGGGTGCCTCTCTTGTCCTCTTCTGTGGAACTCTGCTCTGGACTCCCTCGATAGCCACTGCTGCCAGTGCCCTGCCTGGAACTGAAGTGGTGAGGTAAAACCTGGAGACAGCAGTCTATCCTGCTGCAGTGGTGAAGCACAGACTGGGTTGGTCATCTCTCCTCATCACTTCTTCACAGGAAAACTTTAGTCTGTTTTAAAAAAACAAAATTGTGCTTGGCTTCTGCAACCTGGGACCAAGCAGAAAAGCTGCAGCACCAACTGTTGCACCAGGGCCCTGGGCAATTTGTCACGAGCCCCCACTTAGTCTCTCCTGGCATTTTTTTCCCAGGAAGGGTTTTGCAGATTAAAAAAAAAAATGATGTTTGATTTCTGCAACGTGGGAATTGCTAGGGTACAAACCCAGAAGCTGCAGTACCAGCCGCTGTACCAGGAGTGCCCGGCTGCTAGTTCCCTAGCCCTCACTCAGTCAGTCACTCACACACCCACTCGCTCACCAGCACGTACACAAAATTTTCCATACACTCACTCACTCACTCACACTGGGACTCACATAGTCTGACTGGCTTGGCTGCCATCTTCCTAACCACCCTGTCCAGATTTTCTTTTAAGGTTTTTTAGGATGTCAGTTTTTATCTAGTATTAGTTTATTTAATGATAATCTAGAATATACTTCTACATGTTTTCAGAGCTCTCTTTCTGAGTCATTCTTTTATTAGTCCACTCCATACTAGCTGTTACTGTCATTCTGAAATCTAATCTCTGTCTTCCCAATTTAGCAAGACTTCTGGGCTGAGTTTGAGTTCCCCTCCCTAGTCTTCAGCTTGGAAACTGCCTCCAGGTGTACTCTGGGGAGGCAGGGGGCTCAGTTTCTTGTTTTTCCCTGTTGTTAGGGATCATATTTTTGCAATTAGATGCTGTCCATTGTGCAATGTCTGCAAGAAGTTGTTTTGTATAATTTAATTAGGTTTTCTAGTTATTTGTAACTAAGTGACAATTATTTTGGCAGTTAATCCTTCATGAGCAAAAGTGAATGCTGCCTACTTTTAAATGTTGGAATGCTCCAGCACTGTGTACTTATTCTTATTTTTAAGTTTCATTTTGTACTCTTTCCCCCAATCTTATACTGATAACTCAAGTGCATACTACAAAAGTACAGACTTTCCTTTTTGCTCTACTATATCCAACTATCTACTTTACACCGCATGTATTCACTTTCTCAGCATTATTTTGACCAAAACAGAACTATTGATTATTTGGCCTGCAATAGATGAAACCAACATTCACACAAATGTTAAGACAAGCAAATCTAAGTTTCATTTTTGGTTTCTTACTTTTTTGAAACTCACATTCAATCCATCAATAAATACTGATGATTTTGTCCAAAAAATACATCTTTCTTTTTTTACCATTTCTCATCATTTGTGTTGTTATGGTTTTAGTTAAAAGTCAACAAAATTAGTCAGATATGACATTCATTTCCAAAATTAGTCAGATATGATATTCATTCATTGTAAAAATACAATAAAATAATTTTTTTTGTCATAGTCCATAAAGCACTCAGTGATGGCTTATTTTTTTTTTAATTCAATTTTTACTGACTATAATCAAACCTCACTGGCTACTTTCTGTCTCATGAGCATATAAGCTTGCTTCCACCTCAGGAAATTCACAGTTACTCATCATTTCCTTCAAAACGCTTCTGAATTTTGACATGGTAACATTTATGGTGCAGTGTCTTCTATTTGTAGAGGTAAAAAGAAACCATACCCACCACTTTCTATAACATCATCACTTTTATTTATATTTTTACTAAATTTGTCAATGCTTTCTTTTGTATGCATGTATTTATTTTCTCTTTTCTCCAATCACGATAAAAATTTCTCAAGTGTCTTGTTTCTCAAGAGTTTGTTTATTTTGTAGATAAACATATTATTAGTGCTTAGAAAAGTGCCTGGTACATAGAAGAATCTACCTTAATACTTATTGAATACTTGAGCACATAAAGAATTACATTTCATTGTGAACATATAATTTATATATGCATAAAGTACTTTGATATGCAAAATGTTAGAAAAATAAAAAATGTTTTTGATTGGCCTGAGAGTTGTATCAGACATTTTCTGTTGACTTGAGAAATAACTTGTTAAACAAAATGCTATGTTGTCTTTTGATTAGAATTAACCCTGGAAATGAAAAAACCTTGTTTTAATCAAATATGTATGATATAACACATGTAAAATGTAAAAAAACGGATCTGAGAGTCAAAAATAGACATCTTTTATTGACTAAGATGAGCCTTAAGGTTAAGAAACTGATGGTTACCAATGGTCAAGTGTTCAGGGCTTAGCTGGCATGACAAATTTCTAAATTCCTGTACCTGATAATAAGAGCTATCAGCTTTGATTTACAACACTGATTGGAGACAAGGCCAGCATTACAAACATTCTTTCTGATAAGCAACTGTAAACCTTAAGCCAGTTTTAGCCAACTTATAGAGGTGATGGGCAAACAAACTGTATTTGTGTCCCATAATTCACCTTTTGCTATAAAAAGCCAAAGCCAAATTCCAAATCCCATCTTAGTTTAGTGTTAAAATTCTACCCAAAGTGATTTTAAGATGTGTAATTTTTTTATTTTTAAGATATACTATCACATATGCTGAAACACAGCCTTTTATTGTAGAAAGAATTAAAACTTCAGGGGAGAAATATAGTAATAAGGAATAGACATTTTATTATTTTATAATTTAATCAAGTTGTATATTTTCTTTGAGTTCCAGTTTATATCTCTGTAAAGTGTGTGGTAGTATCTAGCTCATTTGTGTTTTGAATGGGAAATGAGTAAATAGAAAGCAATCAGTTGGGAGTCAGACAAACAGTTAAGTAATCAATAAGGTTTCATATATATGTAATTATTACTGTTATTTTTTATAGATAAATGTTTTATTTATTTTTTTATTTTTTATTTTTTTAATAATTAATCAGTATTTTTATTATAGTTTTGTGGGGTACAGTTAAGGGTTAGGTGTACAATTACGTTTCATTCAGATACCCTGTAGATAAGAGGTATTTTCCCAGAGCCAGACAGATATAGGATACTGTTAATCCCATCCCCCTCCCCCCCATAGTTTCCCAGTACCGTCAGTCATTTTCTTATAGTATTACATTGGATGTTCAAGGTCCATTATATGAATGAGAACATGTGATATTCTGATCTTTGTTTCTGTGTGAGGTCACTAAAGTATTATAGACTCTAGTTACATCCAGGTTGCTGCGAAATCATG
>NW_007246817.1:0-8283 GCF_000164805.1 Carlito syrichta
TCATGGGCAGGAATTTGCTTTGAAAATTAAGAGCAGCTATTGTGTTTTTGCCTGAAAAAAAACTGAAACAATTATTCTTACTGTTTACCAAGTGCTTTTAACTGTCCCACTTTTTGAAGAATACCTTCTAACTTACTCTAATTCCCCCACTGAAAATGTCTCATCAGGACTATTTATACAGTTATAGCAGGAGTTTCCTTCAGTCTGGGTGGAGATGAACCTGCCAGAATTGGCAAAGCATCACCCTCCAGTCATGGTAAGTCAGTTGGCATCGGCCACTCCTGTTCATGTTTGTCAGTACCATGTAAGTTTACAGGCCTGGACAGGAGTTGCTTCCCACATTAAAAGGCTCTTGGCTGCCAACATGTTAACACCTTGTAAATCTGTTTGAAACACGTTGTTCTTGCCAGTCAAAAAGCCAGAAACATCAGAATACAGACCTGTTGAGGACTTAAGATAAGTTAATAAGCGGATAACAACAATTCATCCTACCGTTACCAACCCATGTACCTTACTCAGTCTGCTTCCTCCTCAACATCAGGTATATCCTATGTTGGATTTAAAGAATGCCTTCTTTTCTATTTCCTTGTCCCCTGTCAGTAAACCCATCCTTGTCTTTGATTAGGCAGATCTGAATTCAGGGGACACCATCAAGCTGACTTGGACCAGCCTGCCACAAGGTTTCAAAAACTTCCTGATGCTGTTTGGGGAAGCCTTGCAATGGGATGTGTCTCGTTTTCATGTTGCTCGTCCTGAATGAACTTTACTGCAGTATGTAGATAACATTTTTCTTACAGCAGCAGGCCTGGGCAGTTGTTTAAATGGCAACAAGATTTTATTACAGCTTCTCCAGGGTCTGGGCTAACATGTGTCAGTGAAAAAAGCACAAATCTGCTCCCTGAATTCTCCTATTTGGTATACCAGTGAAAAGACGGTAAGTGAACCCTGTTCACTGCAGAAGGAGACCATCCTTAGGATCCTCACCCCAACTTCAAAGCAACAGGTATGAGAATTTCTGGGGATGTTGGAATACTGTCGATTATGGATTCTGGAATTTGCCAAGCCTCTGTATAGTGCTACTGCAGGAAATCAGCTCATGTTATGGACGGCTACCTAGGAGAAACCTTTCCGGTAGGTAAATCAGCTTTCACACAAACCCTGGCCTTGGCTCTCCCAGATGTTACCAAGTCCTTCCATCTGTCCATTCATGAACAATGGGGGAATTGCCAAGGGGGTTCTTACTCAGATTCTAGAACCCTGGAGAAGACCGGTGCCCTACTGGTCAGAAAGACTGAACCCAGTGGCTTCTGGCTGGCCCTCTTCCCTATGGCTATTGCTGCCACAGCTATGCTAGTCAAAGAGGCAGAAAAACTAACTCTTGGTCAAAACATGGTCTTAACAGCTCCCCATGCTGTCAAGACTCCGCTCTGAGGAGTCTCTGGGTACTGGATGTCAAACACTCATATCACTCAATATCAGAGTCACCTATTTAACCAGCCCAGACTAACCTTCTCTACTACTCAGAGCCTCAACATAGCAACTTTATTGCCTGACAACAATCTAGAAACTCCAGTTCATAACTGTAAAGAAGTATTGGACATCACTCAAGTCAGCTGTCCCAATCTTCAGGACACTCCCTTAAGCCAGGTTGATGCGAATCTGTTTATGGATGGCAACAGTTTGATAATAGATGGAGTTTGTAAGGCTGGTGCAGCAATATCCATGCCTCACAATATAATGTAGTCACAATCTGTGTGGCACATCTTTACAAAAAGCTGACCTAATTGCCTTAACCCTGGTTCTTTACTGGGGAACAGGAAAATGGGTAAACATCCTCACTGACAGCTGGTATGCCTTTGCTACCCTTCATGTCCATATCTTAATTTACAAGGAGTGAGGACTCCTCACTGCAGAGGGTAAAACTATAAAAAACAAAGAAGAAATCCTAGGCCTCCTAGAGGCTATATGGTTTCCCAAAGAGGTAGCCATCATTCAGTGCAGGGGACACCAAAAATCAGACACTCCAGAAACAATTGAAAATTGCCTGGCAGACCAAGGAGCTGGAGGACAACAACGCTTCCAGTTGAGTCCCTAACTGTCCTGTTAACTTAAATCTTTCCAGTTCTTTCTCTTCCACAACAGCCCACTTATACCCAAGAAAAAGAAAAACAAACAGACCTGACAGGAGCTCACAAGAAACCCACAAGATGGTGGCTTAAAAATTCTAAGGTCGTCATACCTACAACCCTAGCACATATCTTGATAAAGCAACTACATTCTATCACCCACCTGAGAGTTACTAAAATAACTGAATTGTTAAATTGTCATTATCATATCAATGAACTAAAAGGTCTGGCTGCCACTGAAATGTGCCCTCCCTGTGTCTGAGTTAACACAAAACAAGGCCCATGGCCTTGTTATGACATTAGGGTCTGAGGATTAAGCCTGGGAGAAAAATGAGAGGTAGATATTACTGACTTAAACCCCACTAAGCAAGGTACAACAATTTGCTAGTATTTGTGGACACTTTTTTCTGGATGAGTGGAAGATTTTGTCATAAAAAATAAAACTGCACTTACTATTGCAAGGTTATTATTAAATGAAATTATTCCTAGGTTTGGGCTCCCCCTCTCTGTTGGCTTTAATAATGGTCCTGCCTTTACCGTATCCACAGTTCAACTGGTTAGTAAAGAGCTAAATATTAACTGGAAATTACACTGCACTTGCCGACCACAGAACTCTGTACATGTAGAATGCATGAATCAAACTTTAAAAACAACTTTAACTGGCCAGGCTGGGTGACTCAGCCTGTAATCCCAGTGCTTTGGGAGGCTGAGGTGAGTGGATTGCCTAAATCCACGGGTTTGAGACACCCCTAGGCAACTTGAGGAAACCTCATCTCTACAATAAATCAAAAATTAGCTGGGCGTCATAGCGTGCACCTGCAGTTCCAACTATTTGGAAGGCTGAGGTGGAAGGATCCCCAGAGCCCAGCAAGTCGAGGTTGCAGTGGCCCGGAGCGGCCACTGCACTCCAATCTGGGTGGCAGAGTGGGATTTCAACTCAAAATAAAAAAATTAAAAATGAATAAAAACAACTTTAACCAAATTAATAATAGAGACCAATAAAAAATAGGTAAACCTCTTTTCTCTGGCCCTTCTCCAGGTCCAGTGCACCCATACAAGACTGGGTTTACTTTATATGAAATCATGTTTGGAGGACTCCCTCCTCTGTTACCCTGGTTACAGGATCCCTTCCTCGAAAAAATTACTAATCAATCCCTGTTAATGTATCTTCAGTCATTTCAAAAGGTCCAGGCTCTTGTACACTCTGACATCTGTGTTGTCTTGTCGACTCCATCTTCCACACCTTGTCATCCGTTCCAGCCCAGGGACTTGGATTTTGTCAAAAAGTTCTAGAAAAAAGGACTAACCCCCACCTGGAAGGGACCTTTTATTGTCATCATCATCACCACTCCAAAGGCACTCAAGGTTGACAGTATCCCAGCCTGAATTCATCACTTGAAAGTCAAAAGGGTCAAAGAGAATAATGTTGCTCCACTGACCAGCTCAGCCAACAGGACAGCTGCAAAGAATCCTGAAAATTATCTTAAAATCACCTTTGGATGTCCACCACGGACAGTGTCTACTGGACTGGCCACCTCGTAGCCCCACTCAGCTCTCCATTTTGCTTCAAATGCACCATGGACTGACCAACCTATGCACAATTGAAATGTAAGACTCTAACTGACCAAAATAAACAGTTTTATTGGTTAATAATTTCCTAAATGTACTGTTACCATCCTTTAACCCTCGCCTTAGTCATCCCACTTGCCTTAGCTTTTGCCATAGGTCTAACTGCTGTAGCTCCCACTAACTGGAGATGTGGCAAAAAATTCTTATTAATGTTATCCTATCTCCTATGCATAGGATGTGTTATGCCCTACTTTGCTTACAATAAGTTTAACCCATCTTATTTTTAGAAAAAAATCCTTAGCCACCAGTTATAGTTTTTCCCTAATTTCTCTTACGTCTGCAAATGAAATAATGCTAATAAACTCTTTTTCCCAGACTGAAATTGTACAACTATTGCTACCTATAAGAGGGAACCTAATGATAGATCCCTAATCACTGTTTGGAGAGGTGCTAGTCCAGATTCTGCTCCATCACCTATATATATAAAATCACCAATCCCTTCCAGAATTCTTGGACTGAATGTAACTCCTGGGGGATATATCTCTATGTAGCAGGCAAAATTCATAGTGCTTTATTCACCATCCAATGGCAAAGACACTTTAATAGCCATCTGGCCAAACCCATAGGGCTGTTGGCAGAGATTAAAAACAAAAACAAAAACCTTTGTACAATTACCATAAAATTCTGCCACCACCACTGCCACATATTCTGCTCCAGTATCTGCCTTCTGCCAATCAAGCCACTACCCTAGGATCACCCCAACAACCCTCGAGTGAGTTTATCTTGACCACTTCTGCACTTGGGCCACAAAACCCTGATATTATTCATATAACTAGTATGCTTAACACCTTTTGCTGTGTAGACAATCTATTTTTTCATGCTTCAGTCAAAACGCTCTGTGTTCTGCAAGAGCAGCGTGGTGCAAAGAAACCTCCCTCCCATTATGACTTCAGGGATGTTACTCATCTTCCCTATCTCAAAGCCAGTCACAGACACTGCAATTCTCCATTTTCTATCTCAAAAAAAAAAATTATGAACAGCCGGGTGTGGTGGCTCACACCTAGAATCCCAGTACTTAGGGAGGCTGAGGTGAGAGGATTGCCTGAGCCCACAGGTCCGAGACCAGTCAAGACCTCATCTCTACAAAAAATCAAATAATTAGCCAGGCATGGTGGTATGTTCCTGTAGTTCCAGCTACTTGGAAGCGTGAGGTGGAAGAATCACATGAGGCCAGCAAGTTGATGCTATGATGACCATGAGCATGCCATTGCGTTTGTCTGGGTGCAGAGTGATACTACAACTGAACACAAAAAAATGTATGAATACTTTTGACTCTAGTGGTCATAAGAAGACACTTGTAAAACAAACATTTTATTTTCCCTGATCCCTCAACTCTGACCCACACACAGCTTGAGCCAACACACACCTCTCTTTATGTTCATCCTAAAAACAAACTGTCGTTGGGTATAACATTCTTGGAACTAGAATCTGCTGGTGTCACCCTCTATCCTTTCCTCCCACTCCCATGCCCTTTCTGATCTTCTTAGTTTCTCTCATGGAAGAAAGTCTTTTCTGCCTAAACATTGAGAGGCTTGCAGGTTCTATAGCTGGTGCTTTCACACTATTACAATACTTTATCATAAAATTATTCTAGCACAAACTCATTAATTTTATTTGACAATATTTAGAAATAGCCACAGGAAAATAACAAAAATACCTTCTGAAAAAAAGTTACATCCTCCACTTTCATCCCAACTCTGGCCATAACTCCCTGTGCTCCCACTAACTTCTGCAGCTCTGCAAGTTCTTCTCACTATCATGGGCTTCTTCCATGACTGCTGTAAGCAGACAGGTACTCCTGCAGGGGAGACTCCCCTAAAAGAACTACCTGGACCTTTTGTAGGATAAAAACTAACCACTGCTTGGAATTTCTGGCCTATGTATCTGCTTCCTGATTAATGTTTGAAAGGATGTAAGATGGAATCAATATCGCCAAAGAGCAGCCATTTTGACACTTTTCAGTTCTGTCATGTTTTCTTAGCAAAATTACCTAGATAACCCTCTAATAATTAGGCAAGGACAGAACTAGTATCTAAGAGGTATCTATTGCTAATTGTCTTACAACCACCCACAAAACCTTTTTTTGTATTAATTAGTTTTTCTATTCTGAATATTTGCCTCCAGCCATAATAAACAAGTGAACCTGATCAGCCCTTCATGACCTTCCTGAAAGATACTATCACCATGGCAGTAGTCATGTGACTAACCCACCCCTCTGCCTGCCCTTTGTCACCTCACTTGAACTGCCCCCATCAAAGGTGAAGGTTTTTAAAAAGCATAAAATGTTGACCTTACTTGGAAGACTGATGCAGAAGGACCACCAGAGCCCAGTAGGTCAAAGCTGTGGTGGCTGTGAGTGTGAACCTGCACTCCAGCTTGGGTGAAGAAGCGAGACTCCAACTCAAAAAATAAGTAAAAAAAATAAATAAAATATTTACCTGAAGAAGCCATTTGTCGTTGCTTTTTTAAAGCTGTGGCCAGACCATATGTTCATTGAACCCTGGTGGCCATTGCTTTGCTAAGTTCTGGTGTGGTCATGTGACTCTTTGAGCTATGACCACCATGTTTTCCTCATAAAATTTAGCAATATACTGATATCCAGATAACAGGATACAGAAGAGTTAGCCACTGTCTGAAATTCTACACTGTATAAAGAGTAACTGATGTTTTCATGAACCGATGCAATTCACCAATCTACCACATTTCTTGTGAAAACATACTGATGTTCCACAGCTATAATGAGAGAAAAATGCCCCCTATTTTTTTTTTCCTGAGGTATTATTTGCAAAGCAATGCCCTGGGATTCTGTTTGAAATTACACTAAAATATAACAGTCCTCAGAATCCTACTGCACCCATTCTGAAAAATATAAAAGGTAGATAAGATTTTTTTAACAAATGGAATATCAAACTAGATATTTAATTCTTTTTTTTGAGTTGGAGTCTCACTGTACTGACCAGACTGGAGTACAGTGGTGTGCTCAAGGCAACTGCAGTCTCAACCTGCTGTGCTCAGGTGACTTCCACCTCAGCCTTCCAAGTAGCTAGAATTGCAGGCATGAACCACCACACCTGATTTTTCTTTTATTTATTTAATGTAGAAATGAGTTCTTGTCAGTTAACCCAGGCTAATGTCAAACCCGTGAACTCAGGCAATCCTCTCACCTCGGCCTTCTAAAGTGCTGGGAATATAGACATGAACCACTGCACCTGGTCTTACATATTTAATTTTTTCCAGAGATGTACCTATAACTTCCCTGATTTTTTTTTTTACTTTTGTGTGTGTGTGTGTGTGTGTGTGTGTGTGTGTGTTGTAGTCTCACTCTGTCACCCAGGATGGAGTTCAGTGGCATACTCACAGCCATCCTAGCATCAACCTCCTGAGCTAGGCAATCCTTCTGCCCCAGGTCCATGTATCTGGAACTACAGGCATGTGCTACGATGACTGGCTAATTTTTTGACTTTTTATTGTAAAGAAGAGGTCTCATGAAGTTGTCTGGGCTGGTCTTCATCCCACAAGCTCAGGTAATCCACTCACCTCAGCATCCCAAAGTCCTGAGGTTATAGGCTGAGCCACTGAGAAAGGCCTCTTTTAAATTTTCAACCCCTATTAATAAAATACATTTTATGGTTGATAAAAAAACTGGAGTTGAAATAAGTGGAGGCATTTTTTAAAAGAGTATACACCCAGGTAGGAGACGCACTGACTGACACACAGACCACGCCTGAATCAGGAGTCAAGTCTGGCCAAATGGAGTAAGAAGACAGAGAGACCCTGACACTGAGAAGATCTTAGGAAGTAGTGGTGTATTACCACCAGTGTGACTCAGCGGGTTTATGCTCCAAGGCTATGCAACCCAGAGAAAGAGGAGAGGGGTTTTATCTGTTAGTTTAGGTAATGGGGTGTGCCAGGTTGCATGGCTATACATTTTTATTTGAAATTTACAAGGTGAGCCGGACTCGGTGGCTCAGCCTATAATCCCGTGCCTTTGGGAGGTTGAGGTGAGTGGATTGCCTGAGCCTGCGGGTTTGAGACCCACCTGGGCAGTGAGACCTCATCTCTACAATAAATCAGCTGGGTGTGGTAGTGCATGCCTATAATTCTGGCTACTCAGAAGGCTGAGGCAGAAGGATCACTGGAGCCCAACAGGTCGAGGTTGTGGTGGCCAGGAGCAGCCACTGCACTCCAGTCTGGGTGACAGAGTGAGACTCCAACTCAAAAAAAAAAAAAGAAAAGAAAAGAAATTTACAAGGTGGTATTTAGCAAAACCAGATTTTTAAAGAACAATTTGTCTCCTGGGGATACATAACAAGCAGGTGTTGTAAACCAATAACTTCACAAAAAGAGGATGTGGGGTAAGGTTGTAAATGGATTACTATCTTGCATTTCCAGAAAAGTGACCGTTGGTTATTTGGTTTTCTTACTTCTCATGTCTAGCAGATCTGAAGCTAGCTGGTTGATATTTTTTTTTTTTTTTTTTTGAGTTGGAGTCTCACTCTGTCACCCGGACTGGAGTGCAGTGGCCGCT
>NW_007246817.1:8360-20531 GCF_000164805.1 Carlito syrichta
CGAGGTCTCGCTGCCCAGGCAGGTCTCGAACCCGCGGGCTCAGGCAATCCACTCACCTCAGCCTCCCAAAGGCGCGGGATTACAGGCTGAGCCACCGAGCCCGGCTTGGTTGATTTTTAAAAGAAATAATTTTAACTGTATTGGGCTCCTCTCTACCACAATTCTATGACTTGGGATGTTCTCTTATTGAATCCTGCTAACTAAAGTACCTGTTGACCCCTCTCAGGAGACACATAATTTGCTCTCACATGTTCCCAAGATGCTTCTTATGGGTTCTTACACCATCTCACTGGGGTGGGTTTTCTTTGTCCATCATGCTTAATCTAGAAAAAAGTAGATACCTCAAGAAACTCAGAATAAATGTAGTACACATTTTGCCTCAGTATAGATATTTTTCCTTAGACTGACATGCTTTGAATCAAGAACAGGTTAGACAGATAAATTTCCAACAGACAGGTTTGAAAACTACATTTTTCTGCAGACCAAGAGGAAGCCTACCCCCTCGCCCTCAGCAAATCTCCATCAGAAACAAAATCAGGAGTGCTCAACAGCTCAACATTTCCATTCATGGTTTAGCACAATAATCTCTAGAAAACTTTGAGACTACTTGTCAAGGGGGATTCAAAGATAACCCCTTGGCTGGCTAAAGTCATAGAAATTATAAGAAGACAACTTTTGGTCAAGGAGTTTGTGGATTGCAACCATTTGACAAGTCTCTTGCAGGCAAAGCCCTTCCCCTTGACTCCTCTCATCTAGCCCACCACCTGAGGGCATGAGATGCTACTGTCTGGCAACCTTCAAAATCTAAGACTCTGGTGGCTACTCTTATGACCGAGTAAGCGAGAAGAAGTCACACCAGCAAGCTGAGTTTAATTAATTATGAGTTTCTTAGTAATGTGTGGGTCAAGAGCAGGCAAACGCCAGGAAAAAGTCTTGACAAATTGGTGCAGTTTGTGACAAGCTTTTATAGGTAAAATTTGCAGCTTTGGCTACATAGCAACTTAGTGACCATAGCAACTATTAACTAAAAACTTGGCCTAGGTATAGCCAGTGCCCAGAAAGACCCTGGAATTCTGCCATTAAGATGCAGTTTAAGGTAGTTACATAGAGACAAGGAAGAAGAATTATTACACAATGGAGTTACCTTGGTTAGGTCACTAACAGAATATAAGAACAAAAGATGAAAATGTAACAATGGGGTTTTGTAAAACATAACATTTGATTTCAGTTAACAAAGCATACAGTTACATGGAGTTTATGGTGAAGGAGTTCTGTAACGGTCAGCAGGCAACGGTCACCATAACCTGCCCAAAGGAGACAAAGCTGGGGGTCTGTGGTCATGGAAACATTATTGTAATCACATGTAGGCATTGATTCTTAGGTCAGGCAGGTAACTAAGATGAAAGTTTTAAACAAAATGGAATAAGCTGGTTAATATTATTTTGCTAGCAATTTGATTTTATTAACTGATTTAGCTTATTTCACTACAATCAACATCAAAGACCAGCAGCTCTGGACATTATTCCAGGCCTAAACTCTCTTGCCCCTAAAGTCATTAAATATACCCAGTTCTTGACCCTTGGACACCACACTTGTCTCTGTTGGCCCCCATTCCAAATTGTGAAAGGTGAATAATAAACTTTACTTCTTTCTACTTTCTTCCTTGTTGCAATCTTGCATTATTCCCATGGCACCAGCAGTGACCCACCTCACCTCAGTTTACCCTCTCACAGAGGAGAGGAAACATTTCTGCCTTTTCCCCTCCAGATCAGCAATGTGTCTAAGAAAGGACAGGAACCACTCACCTAATCAACTTAAATATGTTTTCTATAAATTAATATCTTGAAGGAAGACAAAACTTACACTAAACCAATGTAACAGCAAGATTTCAAAATAAGGCAGGGTAGCTAGCACAGGTAAGTCATTGATAGATAAATTTCCCATAGGCAGGTTTTAGGAAGCATTCAGACATTGTTTAAATTACACTTTAGTGTAGGCAAAGCTGGCAGCCTTTCCCACCTTCTGAAAAATCAAAAAAAGACAGTCCAACTTGTCAATTTAAGGTTTAGCATAATAATCACTAAGAATCTTTCAGGTTTCCTGTCAAAAACAAGTGGGAACACCATGCCTTAACTAACCAAATCTGTAGAAATGATAAGACTACCTTTTTAGCTGAAGACTTGTGAATTGGAAAAGTCTGGCAGGTGGATAAGGCAATGTGGTTAGAAAGAGACCGTCACCACTCCTCTCCTTGAGGGGTGTCAATTTCTAGAGTGGCAGTTGGCTGTACCCCACCTCCTTCAGCATATCAATTGTTGGGAAAAAGAACTAGTCTCTTAACTGAGAGCAAAAAACCCGATCTTTCTTTTGGAGAGATATTTACTCATGCCAGGACTTTCTTGTATAAAAATTTTGCGTGTCCTTTCTTTCCTCTTCTTTCTTTATAAAAATTATTTCAGGGTCAAGGCAAAGAACACAAGGGTATCAACTCAAAAAATACAAATAAAAAAGAAAGAAAAAGAAAGAACAAGGACACCATGAACTAAAGGACAAAGAGACTTTACAAATTTCCAGGAATCACTCCATGCCCAGATGTCTACACATCTAAACCACATCTTGATCGCAGCCCCTTCTGTTCCCCGAGCCAGGATATAAAATTGAAATAGCACACATAACCTAAGAGGGGTCTTTAGGAAACCAGTCCCTCATTGTAATGTCGCTCCTAAATAAAGTCACAGCCCTTGTTCCCACTTCATCTCTCGACTTATTGGCTGTACTGCTGAGCAGAACGGGGTTTGGGTCTGACGACACAAACTGCCAAAGACCCTGATGACTTGTCCTGGGGATTTCCACTATGGTATTCCAAATTAGGCGACTGGGGGTTGTCACCCACCAGCACCTGCCTGTGGCCAACATCCCCTGTCCCTTTTCAAAGCCTTTCCCCGAGTCCCTCCGGGGACCCCACACCACGAGCCCTGACTGGGGCTTCAGGAGTCAGATCCGATGTTGGCCCAAGGGCACTCAATGATATGACGGAGCCTCCGTGTAACCTTGGGGAGGACAGAGTGTAATAGGGAATCGAGCCGCACGAGTCAGAGTCCAGAGCCGAGTCAAAGTACAAAGAGAAGTTTTTTGAGTCGAGTCCCAGGCAAGAGCCCCGCTGCTCAGCGGGGTTGGGCTTAAGTACAATTTGATTTGGGTCCCGGGTCTTTTACAGCTGCACTTGACTAAACCACCCATTCCTTTTTGACCCTGCTTTTGTTTACTTAACCTTTACAGAGTGGCTTTGTTCTACAAACGAATGCTTTATCTTGTAACAGATTACGGAAATTGCCTGAAGTTGTTTACAGAGGCAAGAATTTGCAGTTAGAGCATTTTGCTTGTGAAAGCTTGTGCAATTGTTTGTAGATCAAGGCTTTCCTTTTCTTAAGCTGATTTATTTCTTTAGGATAGCCTTTCACAAGAGGGATGGGGTCCAGGAACACAGAACCCCCCCACGTGTATGATCCTCCTCATGATCCCCCTCCCAGGTCCCGCACATCCGGAGTGAGGGGTTGTGTGGAGATGGCCCAGAGTGCGAGGTCACCTCAGAGACAGGACCCAGGGTCCCGGTCCAGCCCTAACCTGCTGGACCAGGCCGAGCTGATGACGGGAGCGAGTCCAGGCTTGGAACTGACGGGGAGACCTGTCCCGCCACAGCCGGATCATCCCCCTTCCCCTCTTGGGACTCAGGCCCCCATACGCATTCCCGGCTTCCAGGTGTCCCGGCCTTCTCTCTACGATGGTCCCAGGACCTGCACGTCACAGGACGAAAGAGGCTACAATAAAGACACGTGGAACTCCCAGAGAACAGGACAATGCAGTGTAGACGACCCAGCTGTGGGCGCAGGACACCCGTCCGGAAACCGGAAGCCGATCCTCAATTCCGGATTCTGTAATTTCCAAGGCAATGTCCGCTGATTGACTAAGGCTTCAGGCTCCACCCTTCTGGTTTAGAGTGACAGGTGATGTGATCACAAGGGGCTGCATGAGGCAAGAAAAGGTTGAGATTTCTTTGGAAATTTAGGGAGGAGAGCTGGCTGGCATGCATATCGCAGAGAACTCGAGTCTTAAGATCTCAACACCTGTGGGTCCTCCGGGGCATGCAGGGAAGCCGAGAGACTTAAGGACTAATTTTTTTACCCCATTTATTGTAGAGACAATGTGTTGTCAAATTGCCCAGACAGGTCTCAAGCCCCAGGGCTCAGACAATCCTACCATTTCCACCTCCCAAAGTTCTGGGATTAGAGGTGTAAGCCACTACACCTGGCTCAACCACTTATAGACTTTAAATGCATCCAAGTTTCTGCAAAATGCATAATTTTGGTTTCTTGATTTTTAAAATATTATTATTCAGAGTCTCTGTTGCCCAGGCTGGAGTGCAGGGGCACGCTCATAGCCACTGCAGCTTCGACCTGCTGGGCTCCCGTGATCCTTCTGCCTCAACCTTCCAAGTAGCTGGAACTGCAGGCACACCATCACACCCAGCAAATTATTTGACTTATTGTAGAGATGAGGTCTCACCAAATTACCCAGTCTTGCCTCAAATTTGCGAACTCAGGCAATCTTCTCACCTTTACTTTCCAAAGTGCTGTGATTACAGACATGAACGACCACACCTGGCCTAAAAGCAGGGTTTCCTTGCAGCATTTAGAGTCTGACATGCCTGTCCTAAGCAAGTAGGGGGGAGAAACATGAGGTGGCATACCTTGCGGGTCATTGTCTAGACTGCAGTGGCAATGAGCATGCCATTGCACTCCAACCTGAGAGACAGTAAAACTGACTAAATGAAAAAACGCACAGAAGCAACAGTGCCAGAAAACAATTCAGCATTACACAAGCTGTCACAAGGATTCTGATTACAGATTGCTTTTGAAATCTTTTATAATATGAACCTTTCTACTATGGGGTACTAAAAGTAAAGCTTATAGTAGAAGAAGTAGAATAGGTGCCATACGCAAACATTTTTAGAAAAATTAAAGTTTAAAAATTTCAGGCAGGAAATTTTTTTTTAAGTATACTCTCAATGTGTCACCCAGGCTGGAGGGAAGTGGAAGGTTCTTGGCCACTGCAGCCTTGACCTGCTGGGCTCAGATGATCCTTCCACCTCAGCCTTCCAAGTAGCTGAAACTACAGGCATGTGCCACCATGCCCAGCTAATTTTTAAATTTACTGTAGAGATGAGGTCTCACCAAGTTGCCCAGGCAGGTCTATAATCTGTGGGCTCAGGCAATCCTCTCACCTCAGCCTCCCAAAGTGCTGGGATTATAAGTATGAGCCACCACACCCAGCCTCAGACAGAAAGAAAGATATGTTTCTGTTAAGCCTCACCAAGTTCAGCCTCTTCTGCCTCCCCTCCACCACTTCCACCTCTGTCACTCAAGGAAGCAAGACCAGGCTCTCCCATTCCACCACACCCTCAGCTTCTCATGGTGAAGATGGCAAGGATGAAGAACTTTAGGATGACCCATTTTCATTTAGTGAACAATAAAGATACATTTTCTTCTTCATGGTTTTATTTTTGTTTTTTTCCTCTTTTGAATTTAGTGGGTACCCATGCAGGTTTGTTGCAAGGGTATATCATGTGATGGTGAGATTTAAGCTTCTGTTAAACCCATCACCCCATCAGGGACAATGGTATCCAATAAGCAGTTTTTCAATGCTTGGCTCCCTCATTCCCCCTTTATCAGTCCCCAGTGTTTACCATTTTCATCTTGAAGTTTGTACATACCTAGAATTCAGCCTTCAATTATATGTGAGAACACTCAGTATTTGTTTTTATCTTTCTGAGCTAATTTGTTAGCATAATAGTAAAAATACAATTTATAACACATACAACAAGCACTGTATGAGAGTGGACTGTTTATAGAATCCACATGTAGAATCAATGCCATTGCATCACTCTGGGTATCTTCAGTCCCTTACATAAAGCTACCAAGTCACTCTAAGCGAAATACTTATAGCTAACTATGAAACATTTATTACACACCAAAAACTGTCTTGTTTGATAGTTAGGAGAAAGCAGACAGAAGTCAAAGCAATCCCTTGTCTTATAAAATCTTTCTATTTATCACCTGAACAAATTGCACCAGCAAAATCAACAAAATCAACTATATTAATTATACAAAGTTAAAGGATCGATACCACCAAAATGTCTTCAATAGTAGTCTCCAGTTGAGAATAAACATGGAAAATACTCCTTGAAATGTAACTAGTTCAGGCTAGGTGGCTCAGCCCGAAATCCCAGTACTTTGGGAGGCTGAGGCAAGTGGAGTGCCTGCACCCACAGGTAAGACCAGTCCCAGCAATTTTGCAAGACCTGGTCCCTAAAATGAATAAAAAATTAGCTGGACGCCTTAGCACATGCCTGTTGTTCCAGCAACTTTGAAGGCTGAGGTGGAAGGATCGCCTGAGCCCAGTGGGTTGATGCTGGGCTGACTTTGAGCATGACACTGCACTTCGTCCTGGATGATAGAGTGAGACTCCAACTCAAAATGAAAAAAGAAAAACATAACTAAATACACTCACTATGAATGATATCTTCATTGTGCATAAATTTCAGCTAAAAAAATCCTTATAATTTCTAAGGAGGCTAAATAATAAACACTGTATGAACCTGTATCAGTGTATGGTCTCGTGGACTGGCTGGGGCACCCTGAACACTCCCAGACATGGAGACCACCCTTGACATGACACAGATGAGAAGCAGTAGTGTGATGAACATTTTCCTGCCTAGGCCTTTCTCTGGCCATGGCCTCCTGGACGTAGCTGGACTGCATTAGTGACCAGAAAGGACCCGGCACTGATCACTAAGTGGTGCCCAGGGTTGGAGCAGGACTGACTTTTGAAGGAACTGACTTTTCACAGGGTACTCTTTCCAGTCTGGCTCCCACCAATGTGCCTCCAGCACCTGCTGAAGCTGTACTTATTTGATCTGCAGGAGTTCTTCCAGCACAGGCTATCCTGGGCCTGGTCCCTGGAGCATAACATGGTTCTGAGTCACCTTCACTTATTCAGGGCTCAGCTGAGAAAAATGCAGTGTGATCTGTCCCTGATGTTGAGTCCAGCACCAAGTCAACTCCCAAGTCATCCCCTGGGGTAATAAAGAGTGGAGAACACAGGTCCCATTAACTCATTTCTGTGGGTGTTTCTCCTCATCCTCTACTCTAAAATCCTTCTAAAAACAGGGCTAGGTGGGCCACAGGGCAGGTGTTGACCTTGAGATTATGGAACATGCCTCAGAGACAGGTCAATGGATGATGGCTAGACCCCTCCAAGCCCCTCTGCATACCCTCCTGTACCTGCTTTTGAAGGTACCTGAAGAAAACCAGAGAGATCACAGCCATTTGTGTGAGCCAATAACAACATCCCCAGGAAGCAACAGGAAATCCTTCAAGCCTAAGCACCTTTATCCCAAGAGTGGCAGGACAACATGCCCTGAACAAGGGAGTAGAGAAAAATTAATGCCCCAGACCAAGGCAGAATTTGGGAGAGAACCAGTTGGGACCTCAGCCCAGACCCAGAACTCAGAGTTCAGTTGATTGTGACAATATTCAGTCCTTCCATTATGTGGAGTGGCAGCCCCAGAGGCAGGGGGCCCAGTGCCTGGGAGTATCTACCCTGCAGTGGAGACAAGTTTCATGTTAGGTGGCAAAGGAGCTTGGTCGATAGTGAAGGCTTCTCCCATCTGAGTTCTTTACCAGGGCTGAAGGTGAGGTGAGGTAGAGTAGCCCTGGGGTGAGGGCATGAAGCAGGGAGCCCAAAGCCAGTCCAAATCCTAGGGAGACATCACAGAAGAAGCCTGAGGTGTCCCCAGTGGCAACCATGACCCATGATGCACATGCCCTTAGCTCTGGTATGGGTTTCCTGCATGGGTGTCTTTAATGTTGAAATGAGGGTGCCACACAGGAAACATGAGGACTCCAGGGACCAGGGTGCATGGGGTCCCACCAAGTGAGAGCCAGATAAGTTCAGTGGAGAAACTGATCTACTCTGTAGGCATCCACCAACTTGGAGATTCTCTCCAAGTTAGATAGCCTGGGTCTCTCCAGTTCACCATCTCAGTTCTAGAAAACCATGGAGCAGGCTGGGCACAGTGGCTTACACCAATAACCCCAGCACTTTGGAATGCTGAGGTGAGAGGACTGCCTGAACCCATGTATTGGAGACCAGCCTGGGCCATTTGGCAAGGCCTCATATCTACAATAAATGAAAAATTAGGCTAGGCACAGTGGCTCAGACCTATAATCCCAGCACTTTGGGAAGCTGAGGTGAGAGGATTGCCTGAGTACACAGGTTCGAGATGAGGCTTGACAACTTGTTAAGATTCATCTCTACAATAAATCAAAAAATTAGTTGGGCATAGTGGCATGTGCCTGTAGTTCCAGCTACTTGGAAGGCTGAGGTGGAAGTATTGCCTAAGCCCAGCAGGTCGGGGTTGTGGTGGCTAGGGTCATGCCACTGCCCTCCAACCTGGGTGACAGAGTAGACTCCAACTCAAAATAAATAAAGAAATAAGTGGACATGGTGACTTGTGCATGTAGTTCCAACTATCTGGAAGGCTGAAGTAGAAGCATCACTTAGTCCAACAGTTTGAGGCTGTGGTTGCCATGAATGCTACTGCACTCCAACCTGGATGACAGATTGAAATTTCAACTAAAAAAAAAAATATGGCAGCACTGCTCAGTTAGTAGCCATCCTTGCCCAATGTCACCTGACTGAATAGATCCCAAAACAGGCACAACTTCAGGCAGGAGCTTCCATTGATTGCAGGGAAAATATTGCTTTCTGGGGGCCTGGAGGCTCAGGTGTGGCCAGCATACTGTTGCTGCTTGGTGATTTCTTTCTTGAAATTTGTTCCTAAAGTTCCCCATGCATCAGGAGATCAGGAGTCAATGGTTTTCATTGCACAGCTTTGAACAAGAATGCTGAGCTCCTTTCTTATCCTAGGCTCCCTGTGAGATTAGGAACACAGGACAACCTCACCTTGCTATTCCACTGGGCCTCCAACACCAGGGTCTGCCTAGTCAACAGTAAATGCTGAGATATCCCTCTCCCTTATGGTGACACCTACATATTAACTTTCTTTCTTTTTTTTTTTGAGTCGAACTCTCACTCTGTCACCCAGACTGGAGTGCAGTGGCTGCTCCTGGACACCGCAGTCTTGACCTGCTGGTCTCCGGCAATCCTTCCACCTCAACCCTCCAAGTAGCTGGAACTACAGGCGCACACTACCATGCCCGCCTAATTTTTGGTTTATTGTAGAAATGAGGTCTCACCAAGTTGCCCAGGTGGATCACAAACCTGCGGGCTCAGGAAATCCACTCACCTCAGCCTCCCAAAGCACTGGGATTACAGGCTGAGCCACCTAGCCTGGCTCATATTAACTTTCTTATGAGAAAGTGACCCATATGGCTCAAAAGAAGTCAGGGCAGCACCCAGCAAGGTTCCCCCAAGCTCCACATCACTCCTCAGCCCTATGAAATCAGTGTCAACAAGGAAGCTGGACAATGGAAGCCTCTGGACGGGAGTGTGAGTATGGCATTGTCAAAGCCTCAGCCAGTCAGCAGCATGTCTTGTTTTTCATGCTGGCTGATACGTGTGACAGTGCCTTCCTTAAAGGGCACAATTCTAGCCGGGCTCGGTGGCTCAGCCTGTAATCTCATGCCTTTGAGAAGCTGAGGCGAGTGGATTACTTGAGCCCACGGGTTCGAGACCCGCCTGGGCAGCGAGACCTCATCTCTACAATAAATCAAAAAATCAGCCGGGCGTGGTAGCACATGCCTGTAATTCCGGCTACTTGGAAGGCTGAGTTGGAAGGATCGCTGGAACCCAGCAGGTCGAGGCTGCAGTGGCCAAGAGCGGCCACTGCACTCCAGTCTGGGTGACAGAGTGAGACTCCAACTCAAAAAAAAAAAAAAAGGCACAATTCTTACACCCAGAGGGGTCCAACCTGTCCTCACCTGACCTCTGGGAGAAGATGTGTACTAGGGATATCTAGGATGATCATACAGTGAACATGTGGTCCTGACCAAAACTAGGATTTTGCCCGTGGCAGGGTGACAACTCTAGGCATAGTGTGTGGATACGTGAGTCCCACTCATGTCCAGCAGACTGATACCAAGCCTGGCCCAGAGTCTTTAAAATTCTGATACACAAGGAGATCATCTGAGTTCGTGGACTTCTCGCATTTGAGTATTTCTCTTTTCTCTTACACTGTTCCTCTTTTTTTTTTAAAGCAGGATTTATTGAGAATAGAAAACCTCCCACAGTGGGAGAGGACCCGAAGATTTTTTTTTTTTTTTATGAGTTGGAGTCTCACTCTGTCGCCCAGACTGGAGTGCAGTGGCCGCTCCCGGCCACCGCAGCCTCCACCTGCTGGGCTCCGGCGATCCTTCCGCCTCAGCCTTCCGAGTAGCCGGAATTACAGGCACGCGCTACCACGTCCGGCTGATTTTTTGATTTATTATAGAGATGAGGTCTCGCTGCCCAGGCGGGTCTGGAACCCGTGGCCTCAGGCATTCCACTCACCCCAGCCTCCCAAAGGCGTAGAATTACAGACTGAGCCACCGAGCCCAGCTGACCCGAAGAATTTACCAAACACTCTCCTTTTATCCACGAGCATTGGGGCTCTTATTTCTTTTTTTTTTCTTATTTATTTATTTATTCATATATTTATTCTTTTTACTTTTTACTCTCTTTCAGGGGGCTGGTTTCTTTGGTACTTGGGTGTGACAATGGCCGGTTTGTCCAACATGTCACTGGTGGATGTGGATTTTTTCAGCAGTGCAAAAAATGTGGACTCCCCTTGAAACTACACACGGGGTACATTGAAGTGTTTTGCTGCCTCTGCAGACTGGGATGGAGTCCTGCAGCCCAGCGCCCAAGCCACCAGGCCTCATTCTTGTGCCACAGTGCCCAGCATGCTCCGCGATGCGCACCACATCCTGTTCCTCCCTCCAACTTCCGGTGCAGGGAGGCAACTCAACCTCAGAATGCTACAAGCACAAACGTGCTTTTCCTTTTTCTTGCCTCTTCCAGCCCTGTTGGATCGCATCTGCTGTCACTCAAGATCAAAAGGCCTGTAGCCTTATCCAATCAGCGGATGCTAGTTCAGAAACTGCCCAATCAGAAAGGAGGTCAAAGTGAGGTGGCGGCTTCTGGATTCTGACCCGGCTTTTTGTTTTCTAGGCCTGCGGAAGGGCTGGGTCATCTTCGGGAGAGCCGCGTGTATTTGATTCTTCCCTTTTTGCTCTGTGAAATGCAGGTCTGGGGAGTCCACAGGGAGGACGCTGCGACACCCAGATACTGAGAAACCTGAAGATGGTGAGTATGGATGTGGTTGCGGGAACGAGAGGCAGGATGGACCCGGATGACCTGGCTGAGGCAGACTGGTCTCCTCCTCAGTTGTGATCCTGTACCTGTGCCTGCCGGCGACTCGGGTCCAGTCCCCTCTTCAATGAGTGGGTCTGGTTCGGTCCCCAGCGTCCTGTCTCCATGGCGATCTAGCTCTACTGGAGGCTTCTCCAGTAAGTATTGTGAGACCCAGGAGTGTCGTGGGGGGTCTGGCTCGCATGAGGACCCCTGGGGGAAGGGGTTGTGGTCCTTGCCCCGCCCTCTCCTGCTAGAAGGTAAACGGAGGCTCCAGCACAGTGTTAAGGGGTTCCCTTGGGCCAACAGCAGATCTTGAATCCCTAAGTCTCAGTAGGGCTTGTAGTCTGGAGTCTCCGGAGGGCCTGGGGGTAAAGGCTTGGAGAAGAGGCGGGGGAAGCCGGCCATGGGAAGGTGGCAGTGGGTGACAGCCCCACAGTCGCCTGATCTAGAATATTCAGGTGGAAATCCCTAGACAAAGTCATCAGGGTTTTTAGGATACTGGACAGAGTGAGGGAAAATGGATGGAGCAAGAGGTGCAGCACCGCCGGGACTATCAAGCCGTTGGTGCACACTGGGAACCCAGAGATTCAAGTAAATTGCAAAGAATTGCAACTCACATAGAGGTGAGAGAAGAAAAGATTTATTTAAGAAAAGTTCGTGCCTTTGGGAGGCTGAGGTGAATGGATTGCCTGAGCCCAAGGGTTTGAGACCCGCCTGGGCAACGAGACCTCATCTCTACAATAAATCAAAAAAATCAGG
>NW_007246817.1:20603-55103 GCF_000164805.1 Carlito syrichta
TTCACCTCCCAGAGTCCTGGCTTAAATCCTTTTCTTGGAGATGTTGCACGTGACTGCTGTGACTTCCTTGTCGACTACCTGTGGGTGTCTTGGAGATCCTGTGACACAGAACCATTAATGTCTGTCCATATTATCATAGCCCCGAAAGAAGGGTGCAGCAAGGATTCAAATTCTCCTGCACCTTCCCAAACCACATTCCTTAGAGCTAGTGGAGGGTGCACCTCCCCTTATCTCCTAGGCATTCCCAGTGAGTAGCTGTGGGGGATCCTTGGCTTCCCTGTAGATAGTGCCCAATTTACTGGAAGATTGAATCCCCACCTGCTCTCCCTCTGAGTGGTTATAACTTTTGTAATTACACGTTTCATGATTTTACAGCCCTTGCCCAATGCATGATGTCTTAGGTCTTGGAAATTCCCTTTACTCTAGGCAAGCTTGATTGCCACTATGAGATACCTCAGATACCAGGGAGTCTGTTTCTGAAAAGACAAAGTCTGTAAAGTTAATTTTACCTAAAGTGTGCATTTCTCTAAAAGCATAGCTTCTACTTTCTCATCGTTGTGTCAGAGTTTCAGAACAAGATGAAAAGTGGCTTCCCGCTCTCGGTCTGTCCTTTCAAGGGTCATTGGCAGTTTGTCACCAGATCCAAACCTGGTTTTGCATGGTGGGACAGCCATAGTCAAGACAAGGAGTTGGAACAGGGGCTGTGACTTTATTTAGAGGACCATTAAAACCGTGAAGATGAGGGGCCAAGACCCCTCTTGGGTTTTGTGTAATTTTGGGGGTTTTTGTCCAGGTCAGTTTTGGGGGAGAGAGGATTGCTTGAACCCAGAAATTTGAGGCTAACCTGGACAACGTAGCACATCCATGTAGCTATAAAAGCTGAAACAATTTAGCCAAGAGTGGTTGCACATGCCTATAGTTTCAAATTCTTGGGAGCCTGAAAAGGATGAATCTGTTGAGCTCAGGAGTCAAGATGGTGATAAGCTCGATAGAGACACTCACGCCTGCCTGGGTTACGGAGTGATACTCAGACTCATAAAATACATATATTTAATTTTTTAAAAATAAAGGCATATCTTTAACATGTAGTTGTGACTTCTCCAGATAACCTCATCTGATAAGAAATGCCAGAGAAAGTTGTGGCAAAAATGGCTGGTTCTCAGGTAAATGTGTTCCAGGTCAGGGGCTGTGTCTACTTTCCTACTGGAATGTCATGATTTTAGAGTGTAAAACCTTGATTGATGCTCATCTGCTATCTTATTTTTAAAGTTAGAGTCTCACTCTGTCACCCAAGCCAGAGTGCAGTAGCATCCTCCATTCCCCATAGCCTCGACCTGCTGGGCTCAGGTGATCCCTCCTCCTCAACCATTCAGGTAGCTGGAACTACCAGCACATACCACCGTGCTCATCTAACTTTTTGATTTATTGTAGAGATGAGGTCTTTTCAAGTTGTCCAAGCTGTTCTCGAACCTATGGGCTTAGGCAATCAATCCTCTCCCTCTTTCTCCCAAAGTTTTGTGATTATGGGCATGAACCACCACACCCGGCCTTTATATATATCTCATTCTACTTTAAAACTGTATTCTGCTGGCTCAGTGGCTCTGTCTGTAATTCTGTGATTTGGGTGGCCGAGGTGAGAGTATTGCCTCAGCCCGAGGGTTCAAGACCCACCTGGGCAGCTTGTCGGGACTTCATCTCTACAATAAATCAAAAAATTGCCGGCCTCGGTGGCTCAGACTGTAATCCTGTGCTTTGGGAGGCCAAGGTGAGTGAATTGCCTGAGCCTGTGGGTTCGAGACCCGGCCGGGCAACTTAGCGAGAACTCATCTCTACAACAAATCAAAAATTAGCCAGGTGTGGTAGTGCATGCCTGTTGTTCCAGCTACTTGGAAGGGTGAGCGGAAGGATCACCAGAGCCCGGCAGATCAAGGCTGCAGTGTCCAAAAGTGGCCACTGCACTCCAGTCTGAGTGACAGAATGAGACTCCAACTCAAAAAAAAAAAATTACCTGGGCATGGTAGCGTGTGCCTGTAGTTCCACATACTTGGAAGGCTGAGGCGGAAGGATCTGCAATGACTGGGAGCGGCCACTGCATTCCAGCCTGGGTGACAGAATGAGACTCCCCCTCAAAAAAAAGGAAAAAAAACCCAAAATAAACTGTGTATTCCCTTGGTTTTTCAGTCTTTATTTATTTTGAAGATGTGGGGTACAATTCAGGGCTATGCATACAAAAGTCCATTATGCAGATTCACTTGTTGATGAGGTATGCCCCACACTCCCCCAGCTGTATTCCACTCTCAGTCTTTTTTTTTTTTGAGTTGGAGTCTCACTCTGTCACCCAGACTGGAGTGCAGTGGCCGCTTCTGGCCACCGCAGCCTCGACCTGCTGGGCTCCTGCGATCCTTCCTCCTCAGCCTTCCGAGTAGCCGGAATTACAGGCATGCGCTACCACGCCTGGCTGATTTTTTTATTTATTGTAGAGATGAGGTCTCTCTGCCCCAGGCGGGTCTCAAACCCGCGGGCTCAGGCAATCCACTCACCTCAGTCTCCCAAAGGTACAGGATTACAGGCTGAGCCACCGAGCCCAGCTTCTCAGTCTTTTTTTAAAGTCACTATCACACTGTTTTACTTTTCAAGTCCTATTATGGATGATAACACGTTTTAAACTTTTATGCATTTCCAATTTAAATATAGTTTGGGAAAAAATTTGTTTTCTTCAGAACATAAACAGCTGTTTGTATATCAGTATTTATTGACTTAATTATACCATTTAATCTTTCTTCCCAATTATTTATTTTCCATTATTTTTTATTTCTATTGTTTTTCATGTGTTTCACAAATATTTTACACTTTTTTTATAATTTGATCTTTAAATGGAAAATTTTTTTTGTAAATTTCACAATATATTTTTAATTTATTAACAAGATTATATGTCTTTCTCATCGATTTTATTAATGTGACTAATTGTATTGATGTATTCCCAAATGATGAATCTCCTAAGCATCCTTGACATAAAGGGAGCTTGATCATGATGTAATGTTGCAACATGCTGACACAATGTTTCTACTAATTTTTATATTTCTATTCAAATGTGATTTTTTCTACAAAGAAATGGCTTGAAATCCTTAATATGGAATAGAAATTGTGCATTGATATTTTCCTCGTCCATGGACACTGAGTTTCTGTGGTTTTCTCTTTCTTTTTTTCTATTATTTTTATTTTAAAATGTATGGTATGACTGAGCTCAGAGACCTGTAATCCCAGAATTTTGGGAGGCCGAGGGGAGTGGATTGGCTGAGACCACGGGTTCGATACCTGCCTGGGCAACTTGGCAAGACCTCATCTCTACAATAAATCAAAAATTAGTCAGCTGTGGTAGTGCACACCTGTAGTTCTGGCTACTTGGAAGGCTGAGATGGAAGGATCCCAGAGCCCAGCAAGGCAAGGCTGTGGTAGCCGGAAGAGTGCCAATAAACTCCACTCTGGATGACAGAGAGAGACTCCAACTCAAAAAAATAAAATATAATGTAGGGTACAAGTCAGGGTTAGGCCATAAGTGGTCACTGTACATGTAAACTTGGGGACCCTTATTCATGTTATATCCCCACCATGGCAGGGTCCCACTACTGCCAATCACTTTTCTTATAGTATTCTGATAATTGTTCAGGGTCTACTTATGAGTGAGTACATGTACTACTCAGATCTTTGTTTATATGATAAAACACTTGAGTATATATATGTTTTTTAGTTGGAATCTCATTCTGTCACATAATATATTTTTTTTTGAGTTGGGGGTCTCACTCTGTCATCCAGACTGGAGTCCAGTGGCCACTCCTGGGGATCCTTCCACATCAGCATTCCAAGGAGCTGAAACTACAGGTGCGTGCTACCACGCCCGGTTGATTTTTGATTTATTGTACAGATGAGGTCTCATCAAGTTGCCCATGTGGGTCTCGGACCCGCGGGATCAGGCAGTCCACTCACCTCAGTCTCCCAAAGCACGGGATTACAAGCTGAACCACCGAGCTCACTGCACATAATTATTAATCAAAAATTTTGTGGCCACTGCCTGTGTTATGTGAACTACAGGCATGTGCTACCACACCTGGCTAATTTTTTTATTTATTGTAGAGATGAGGTCTCGCCAAATTTCCTGGGCTTGCCTCAAACCCGCAGGTTCACACAATCCTCTTGCCTTGACCTCCCAAAGTGCTGGGATTGCAGCTTGAGTTACGGAGCCTGGCTTTTATTTTTTTTTAGTAGGAGCCTCACTGTTTCCCCTGGCTGTAGAGCAGTGACACACTCATGGCCACCGCCGCATCAACCTACTTGCGAACCTACCAGTTCTGCCTTCCAAGTAGTTGGAACCACAAGTGTGCACCACCATGCCCGGCCAATTTTTTTCATTTATCAGAGTGATGAGGACTCACCAAGTTGCTGTAGTTGGTTTGGAAGCTATATGCTCAGGAAATCCTGTCATCTCCTCCTCCCAAAGTGCTGGGATCATGGGTGTGAGCCACTGTACTTGTCCTGAAAGATTCTTAGTGATGATTATTATGGGGTTGTCCTAGTCTTACATATTATGAGGGTTTTATTTGATTTGCCAAAAAGTTGAAAAGGTTGCTAAATTGGTCCATAGTAAAATGTCTAAAAGTTTCCTAAAACAGCCTATGGGAAATTTATCTATGTCTTACCTTAGCTACCAGGCCTTATTTTGACATTTCATGGTTACAATCGCTGTTGTTTTAGTCTAAGATTTGTCTTCTTCCAAGATAAAAAATTTATAGGAAATACATTTAAGTTGATTAGGTGAGTGGTTTCTTTGCATTTTCCACACATTGCTGGTATTGAAGGGAAAAGACAGAAATGATTCCTGTCCTCTGTGAAAGCATAAACTGTGGTGAGGTGGACTATTGTCATGGGAATAATGCAAGATTACAACAAAGGAGAAAGTAGAAAGAAGAAAATTTTAATAACCACCTTTCACACATTAGAAAGGGTGCAGAGAGACAAGTGAGGTGTGAAAGGGTCAAGAATTGGGTTTTTTAAAACTCTTTGAGAAAAAGGGGTTTAAGCCCGCAGAACTGTCCAGGGCCATGGGTCTTTGATGTAGACTGTAGTCACATGGGTTTTATATTTTGCTGGTTGCCAGGCATTAGCATCACATGCCCTCAGGTGATGGGCTACATGGGAGGAGTCAAAGGGAAGGGGTTTTCCAACAAGAGACTTGTGAGATGTTTGAAATCCACAAATTTCTTGACCTAAAAGTGGTCTCCTTATAATTTCTATGGCTTCAGTCAGCCAAGAGGTGATCTTTGATTTCCCCTTGACAAGGAATCTGAAAGTTTCCTAGAGATTAGTATGTAAACCTTGAGTTGAAAGGTTGGGCTGTTGGGTTGCTCTGGTTTTGCATCTGATGGAGATTTATTGAGGGGAATGAAGTAGGCTGTCTCTTGGCCTGCAGAAAAATGTAATCTTAAGATGTCTTAATGCCTTCTAAAACCTGCTTATGGAAATTAACTATGTCTAACATATGCTTACTTTAAAGCATGTCAGTATAAGGAAAAATGGCAATGCTGAGGCAAAATGTGAACTAAGTTTATTCCAAGTTTCTTGGAGTCCCTACTTTCATTCTGGATTAATTTTCACTTGTGAACGAATTTAAAAAATCCCAAATTATAAAATATCTCACCTAGTGAGAAGGTGTAAGAACCCACATGAATCCTCTCAGGCACACGGGAGAGCAAGTTCAGTGTCTCCTGAGAGTACAGTCACCAGGCAATTCAGTTAGGAGGACTGCGCATGAAGACATCCCAAGTCATAGGATGGCCTGACTTGACACTTGATTCAGGCTTGTCTCTGTGTCAGTGCCTCTCCTACCTGGGTTTATACCCTTTAACAAAAAGTGGATCCACTTATTTTACCTCCAGTTATTCACCATAAAATGTATTTAATCAATATAGGTTGAAAAGTTTTTTTAAAAATTTCAGGCAAGATAGAAATAGATGTCTGGAAAAAATTAAATATCTAATGTTGGGTGCAGTGGCCCATGCCTATAATACCAGCACTTTGGGAGGCCGAGGTGAGAGGATAGAGCCCACAGATACGAGACTGGCCTGGGCAACTTGGCAAGACCTCATTTCTACAATAAATAAAAAAAATTAGGCAGGATCTAGCTGACAACTAGAATTATGCAATAAGATAATTTGTAACAAAGGAATATTCTCTAATACATTAAGTGTGAGAAAAAAGATGAAAGGAAATCCACTCTGGCAGTGTACACACTATTTTTGTGAATGACACAGCATAAATATGGGCATCAACACAGACATGTACAATTTTGAGTGCTATATTTACATAACACAGGATAAGTTACATATACTACTCAGAGGGAAAATTCACAATAGGTTGGAAAGTCCTCATCAAGTTTTAATGTGTACTAGGGGAACTGAATATATTCTTAAAATGCAAATTCTGATTCAGGAGATTTGGAATTTGCCTGAGCTTCAGCACTTTTTTTTTTTCAGTTGGGGGATCTAATTCTCATCCCATGCTGGAGTGTAGTGGCATACTCACGGCTCACTGCAGCCTTGATCTCCTGGTCTGAAGGATGCTGGGACAAATTGATATCAGGTGCTAGTGCACACAAATGCAACAAAACATCCATTCTGAGATTTATAGGCCCCAAAATAGTATAGTTAATATCAATCTAATAGTAAAGAAAAATGTCTTAGGCAGGAATCCATGTACAGGTATCTCCCATGGTGTGTAATCTCAAAAACTATATTTATATTGTTTGTTTTCAGCATTCTAAAGAGCAACTCTCTTCTAATAATTCTTTATTCAGTCATTTTTGTGTTCTGAGCAGTAACTGACATCCTGTTTCTCCTTGGAGCTGATGGAGCATCATGTGAAGTCTTCTTTATTTTATTTTTTATTTTTATCCATTTAATTTTTTTGAGTTGGAGTCTCACTCTGTCACCCAGACTGGAGTGCAGTGACTGCTCCCGGCCACTGCAGCCTTGACCTACTAGGCTCCGCAGATTCTTCCTCCTCAGTCTTCCAAGTAGCTGGAACTACAGGCACGTGCTACCATGACTGGGTAATTTTTTGACTTATTGTAGAGATGAGGTCTCACCAAGTTGCCAAGGTGGGTCTCAAAACTGTGGGCTTAGGCAATCCACTCACCTCGGTCTCCCAAAGTGCTGGGATTACAGGCTGAGCCACTGAGCCCAGCATCATGTGAAATATTAATTGTTCACAGTCCCATCCTTTGCTTGGAAATGAGGATCTACCCCATTTCCAATGGGAAGCTTGGATATCCACACCTTGCTATGTTCCCCAACCACAAGGGAACATTGTTAATACTACAGGTCATTTATTCATGGTAAGAAGAGTTCATGGCAACTAGGCAGCATGGATGTTGAGAACAGTGGAGCCTCTGGTATGTTGGGAGACAGTTCCTTCAAAGCCCTTGAATATCAGGAAGAACAAAAATAATTGAAAAATACTCATTAGGCAAGACCATCACAAGTAGCAGTGAGGTTTACAAGTTTTAAAAATGACAGTCCTTCTGACCTGGGACACATTTACCTGAGAACCAGGTATTATTTTTCTTTTCCTCTAGCTCCTCTGGATTTTTTTTTTTAAGTGACAGTCTTACTCCTTTGCCCAGGTTGGAGTGCAGTGACATACTTACAGCCACCCCAGCAATGACTTGCTGGGCTCAGGCAATGCTTCTGCCTCAACCTTCCAAGTAACCATAACTACAGGCTGAACTATACTTGGCCAATTTTTTTTTCTTTTGAGTTGGAGTCTAACTCTGTTGCCCAGACTGGAGGGCAGTGGCATGCTCCCGGCCACCAAAACCTCAACCTGCTGGGCCCAGAGATACTTCTGCATCAGCCTTCCAAGCAGCCACAACTATAGGGGAATGCTATAATGCCCGGCTAATTTTTGATTTATTGTAGAGATGAGGTCTCACCAACTTGTCTGGGTGGATCTCAAACCCATGGACTCAGGCAATCCACTCATCTCGGGCTCTCAAAGTGCTGGGATTACAAGCTGAGCCACTGAGCCCAACCACTTGGCCAATTTTTAATGTATTGTAGAGAAGAGGTCTTGCCAGATTCCCTGGGCTTGTCTCAAACCCATGGCTTCAGGCAATCCCCTCTCCTTCACCTCCCAAAATGCTCAGGTTACAGCCTGAGCCACCCAGTGTGGCCCTCTGTGATTTCTTTTCAGGTGAGATGATCTGGACAAGTCACACCTACAGGTTGAAAATATGCCTTTATTTATTTTAAAATTAAATTGAACATATGTATTTTCTGTTAGAGTCTCACTCTGTCACCCAGACAGAAGTGAAGTGCCACCATCATTATTCACCACAGCCTTGAACTCCTGGGCTCAGGTAAACCTTCTGTCTCAACCTCCAAATAGATGGAACTACTGGCCTTTGCTAATACTTCTGACTAATTTTTCTTTTAATTATTTTTATAGTGACATGAATATGCTATGTTGTAGAGTTTGGTCTCAAACTCCTGACCTCAAGCAATCCTCTCACCTCAGCCTCCCTAAGTGATAGGATTCCTGGCATAAGCTATGATGTGCAGCCAGGATATGCCTTTCACAAAACACAACCCTTTCCTTGCTACCACCACACCCACAGGCAGGAGGGTCCAGAAAGGGCAATAAAGTCTAGCTTTCTCTGTCTTTTGTCACAGGAGACATTCAAAAACAGTGAGCTCCTGCAAGAAGTTCAAAGTTGCCACAAAGACTGGCAATTTCTGCTACAGCAATGAAAACATGACCACACTGGCTTACCTGCCTGACCACACCCAAGCAGAGCAGAACAGGTGACCTCCCTTCTGAATTCAACTTTTCACAAACATATCTGGCAACCCTCAGCTTGACAATGTCACCATGTTAGGATCACATGGGGGATAGTTGGGTACCATGTCTCACACCTGTAATTCCAGTAGTTTTGGGACATGAGGTGAGACTATTGCCTGAGCCCAGGGGTTCGAGACCAGCCTGGCCAACTTGGCATGACTTCATTTCAGCAATAAATCAAGCAATTAGCTGGACATAATGGCACATGTCTGAAGTTTGATGTGGAAGTATTGCCTGTGGCCAGCAGGTCAAGGTGCAGTGGCCATGAGTGTCCCACTGCACTCCATCTTGGGAACAACAGAAAAAACAACAGACAAAGAAAACCTATATGGTTATTTTTAACAATGAGAAACCAACAGATATAATAATGAAACAGCAACAATTCTGTCTGTGAAAGCTCTTTTAAGCAGTAACATCAGAACTCAACAAAATGTCAGGTACCCTGGACAACTCCCTTCTTTGTACTGACTACATGGTGCTGATTCAACACCATTTACCCTTTACAACAGTTGGAAGTTTCTGGGGGGTAGAGACATTGATTACCTGATCTGTTTTCTCTAGTGGCTTTGTAATATGGTGGTAAACCTGTTATCTACCACTGTGTTTCTCCAGACCTACTACTCATTATTTACACAAGTAACAGGAAACTGCAACTAATTCATACGGCTAAATTCATTCTTTGTTCATGGAGCGTTATATTTTATTCTCAGCATTAAAAAATAATTTATTGAAAGTATTATGGGGTAGGTTCGGGAGGCCGTGGCGAGTGGATCATCTGAGCCCACATGTTCAAGACCAGTCTAGGCACCTTGGTGATACCTCCTCACTACAATAAATAAAAAAAAAATATTTGGATGTTGTAGCACATACCTGTAGTTCTAGCTATTTGAAAGACTGAGGTGGAAGGATCCCCGGATTCTGGGTTGGCCGTTTGTGTGCCACTGCACTCCTTTCTGGGTGACAGAGTGAGATTGACTCAAAAAACAAATATAATGGATGCTTTCATACACCTGTGAAACTCGACAATTAATCTATCACTTTCTTGTGGAAATGTATTGATCTCCATAGCTGTAAAGAGAGAAATTTTTTCCTCAACGTTGTGATGTAACCTTGGGGTAGAGAAGGAGGGACGGGGAACAGTATCCCAGACCCTCCCTCCATTGACCCCGCCAGCCTGTCGGATCCTCCCCACCACTCTTTTGGGTCCCGAACATGTGGAAAGGGGCTGTTGACAGAAGGCTCAGCTGGTGAGGTCACGGATGGGACAAGTCCCCAAGGTCCCAGCCTAGCCTCACCTACACCGAGGGCACCAGGCACAGCTGCCAGTTGGGACATGTTTAGTGTCAGCTGAAGGGAGGCTGGTCCCGCCACAGCCAGGTTATCCGAGTCCATCTACTTCCCCTCTCGTGACACCCCTGGCATACTCACCTCCCAGCTTCCGGATGTCCTGGCAGCCTCACCAAGGGCTTCCAGGTCCTGCAGACCACAGGACAACAGAGGTTGAAGCGAAGACACTCGTGGGTGCCAGAGTACAGGACACTGCAGAAAGGACGACGCAACTGCGCAGGAGACGAAGGTCCAAAAACCGCCCTCTCACTTCCAGCTCCCATCTGATTGACCAGTTCAGGCCTCAGCATCCATTGATTGGAAAAACCTTCAGGCGTCGCCCTTCCGGTCTTGATTGACAGGAGCTGCAAAACAATAAGGACTCCATAGGCAAAAATGCTTTTAGATTTCTCCTTGCCCCGGAGTGTGGGCAGAAGTTTGGGGAGAGAAGTCTTGTGGGCCCCTTTGGGGCATGATGGGAGTTTTTGTGGCTCCTGGTTGGTGGGTCACTGGACTGTAGGTCAACACTGCCTCTCCCGGGACTTGCTGGGATTGTAGTCCTGCAGTTCTGCAACCCGCCAACTGGGAGCCATGCAGACGCCAGTGTTCCCAGCAATTCCTGTAAGGGGCCCAAACACAAGTTCCTACCACATTCCACAGCTGGGAGAAATCTCAATATTTTCTTTCCTCATTCAGCCCGCGTCTGATCGCATGTCCTGTCACTCAAAACCAGATGGCCTGGAGTTTTATCCAATCAACTGATGCTGGGGTTTGAAACAGTCAATCAGTCTGGAGCTGGAAGTGAGGGGGCAGCTTCCAGGCTCCATCAACCTCGCATATTTTCATTTTAGCCTGTGTTGGCCTGTGATATGCAGGTCCTGGGAGATTCATAGGATGAACACAGATTCTCGGAAGGCAGGAGGTGGTGAGTGTGCGGGGAGGCTTCCCGAGAGGGGGTGTGGGGATGGACCCGGATGACCCATCTCTTTAGGGACAGGCATCTTCATCAGCTCTGAGCCTGGACCCATCCCCACCGGGGACTCGGCCTGGTCCCCTCGGTGTATGTGGACCTGGGCTGCGACCCTGTGGTCTTGTCCCTGCAGCGACATCGCCTGCTGAGCACTCTCCGTGTAGCTCACCATCTCCAAATGTGCCGAACCCGTGAGGGTTGTGGAGAGGATCCGATACGCGTGGGGCGCTGGGGAGGGGGAAGGGAAGGCTATGATCCTGGCCCACTCACTCTCTCCTCCCCTGTGTTAAACAGTGGCTCCCTCACCACGTAAAGGAGGCCTCTTGGCCAATAGTGGTTCTTGAGTCCAGAAACACCAGCCAGGACTCATGGTGTGGGAATCCCGGAGGGCCTGGGAGGAAAGGATTTGAGAAAGGGCAAGGGGAAGGCAGGATGGGCAAGTGCTGTTGGGTGACAGTCCTGCAGTGGCCTTACCTGAATTACCTAGGTGGAAATCTCCAGGGTCTGTCATTAGTGTCATTGGACATTTGTGTCACCAGGTCCAAATCCGGTTCTGTCGACATAAGGAGTTGGAGCTGGGGTTGTGACTTTATTTAGTAGGGACACTAAAACCAAGGAAACGAGGGGACGGCATCCTAAAGACTCCTGGGTTGTGTGTGCTTTTTCTTTTTTTGAGTTGGAGTCTCACTCTTTCGCCCAGACTGGAGTGCAGTGGCTGCTCCCGGCCACCGCAGCCTCGACCTGCTGGGCTCCGGTGATTCCTCCGCCTCAGCCTTCTGAGTAGCCGGAATTACAGGAGCGTGCTACCATGCCCGGTTGATTTTTTTATTTATTGTAGAGATGAGGTCTCTCTACCCAGGGAGGTCTTGAACTGTGTGTGCTTTTTCAAAATTTTTATCCAGGCTGTGGGACTGAGAGCGGCTAAGGTTAAGAGGTGGCTTAGACTTGCAGACATCTGGGAGATGAGAGGAGTCCTGGAAAGTGGTGAATTATCTTTGTCTTTGGTTCACAGTCTCCTTGTTCCTTTATTAAACAAAACAAAGTTAGTGCACATACTCCTACTTTCCCAGAGTTATTCTGGACAGCTGCATACTGGTGCCAACCTTGTCAGCATTTCAAAATTATTTTAGCTACATGCAAACACACAAAGAGGCCAGAGATTCCCCTTCCCCATCCCTGTCTAAAATGGAGTTAAATCGAACTTTTGAGAGTTGACCATCCCATTTTGCATTGATTAGGTCTAAGTTTTATATTATTACATTAATAACTTAATAAATTTATTTTAGTTCGGCGAATGGTTTATGTGCACTTGTAGACACATCACTGTTCTTGAGGGGCAAAAGCTGAATTGATGTCTGTCCTCTGGATTATCTTGCATTTGTAAAGAAGGAAAACTGTCCTAAATGACAAAGTAGACCCACCTCAGGGAGATAGTGGAAGAATCAAATCAAAGAGAACCTCAGGCAAACAGGAGAGCAAGCGAGGGTCTCCCAAGAGGGTGGTAAGACTGACAAAAAATACATTCCATTTAATTTTGAAATAAGTAAAGGCATATTTTCAAATTGTAGGTGTAACTTCATTAGATAATCTCACCTGGGAAGAAATCCCAGAGAAGTAGGAGGAAAAAGAAAAAATGGCTGCTTCTCAGGTAAATAAATGTGTCCCCGATCAGAAAGAATGTCATGTGTGTCAAACTTGCAAACCATGCTGCTGTCCTTGCAATGGTCCTGCTTAATGAGTTTGTTTCAACTATTTTTGTTCTTCCTGTGATATTCAATGGGTCTGTCGGACACTGCTCCTACTAGCCTCTTCTGTTCTCTTCAACCATACGGCTTAGTTGTCATAAACTGTTCTCACCATGAATGTATGGCCTGCATTATTAAAAAGGTTCCCTTGTTACTGGGGGTCATGGGAAGGCATGGTAACCAAGAATCCCATTGGAAATTGGGTAGATCTTCAGATCCTAATGAAGGATAGAAACATGTGTATGTATAGATAGATAGATAGATAGATAGATATAGTTGCAATCTTCATCTGTTGTCCAGAATGAAATGCACTGGTACATGCATGGCCACCAGAGTCCGGTTAATTTTTTAATTTAATGTAGAGACAAGGTATTGCCAAGTTGCCCAGGGTGGTCTCATATTCAAGACTTCAGGAAATTCTCTCACCATGGCCTCCCAACCTGCTGAAATTATAGGCATGAGCCTCTGCTCCTAGCCAGAACATATACTGTTAAGGTTCTGTGTAGAAGCTCCATCAGCTCCATGCAGAACACAATTAATAAAATGTACATTTAATCAGGATGGCAGTTACTGCCCAAAATAACTCCGGAAAATCTGAATAAAGAATAATTAGAAGAGACTTGCTCTCTAGGATGCCAAAAAAATATATAAATATGCTTTCAGGGATTACATGCCATGGGAGGTTCCTGTAGACTTATTTCTGTATAACACGAGCTTGCTTGTTATTAAACTAAGATTATAAATTACTATATTGGATGGGTGTGGTGACTCAGCCTGTAATCCCAGCATTTGGTGAGACCTTGTCTCTACAGTAAATTACAAAAACTAGCCAGGCATGATTGCATGTGTGTGTAGTTCTAGATACTTGGAAGGCTGAGGCAGAAGGATTGCCTAAGTCCAGCAGATTGAGACTGAAGTAGCCATGAGCATACCACTAGACTCCAGCCTGGGTGAGAAGAGTTGAGACTCCAACTCAAAAAAGTAATAATAAATTACTATAACTTTTGGCTAAAAGATCTCAGCATGGATGTTGTGTTCCACATGTGTGCCTTGGCATCTGATACCAATTTGTCCCAAATACTTGGGACGCTAAGGAGGATGCATTCTTTTAGCCAAGGCGATTGAGATTACAATAAGGTGTGATTATGCCAGGGCACCCTAGCTTATTTCAGAATGAAACACACCTAGCCGGGCATATAGTGTGTACCCGTAGTTCCAGCTACTTGGAAGGCTGAGGCAGAAGGATCACCGGAGCCCAGCAGATTGAGGCTGGGGTGGCCAGTAGCAGCCACTGCACTCCAGGTTGGGTGACAGAGTGAGACTCCAAGTCAAAAAAAAAAAAAGAATGAGACACACCAACTGAACCAAAAAACGCAGAACCTCAGGCTAAATCCAGGTATTCTGAATCAGAATTTGCATTTTAACAAGATATTCAATTCATTGTTGTTCAAATTAAAACATGCCGAGGATCTTCTGACTAACTAGGAGCAGTATATGTTTCATATTTAGTGTGATATAAACAGTAATTTAAAATGTGCATATCTGTGTTGGTGTCCATTTTATGCTGTTTCACTCACAAAAATAGAGAGTCTACACTAGCTGAGTGGATTTTATTTCATCCTTTTTCCCCAAACTTAATGCATTAGATGATATTTCTGGGGTTTTTTTGTTTGTTTCTTTTGTTTTGTTTTTGGGGCATTTTTTTTGAGTTGGAGTCGCACTCTGTCACCCAGACTGGAGTGAAGTGGCTACTCCAGGCCACCACAGCCTCGACCTCTGGCAATCCTTCCACCTCAGCCTTTCAAGTAGCCGGAACTACAGGCACGCGCTGCCACACCTGGCTAATTTTTTTGATTTAATTTAGAGATGAGGTCTCACCAAGTTGCCCAGGTGGGTCCCGAACCCACTGGCTCAGGCAATCTACTCACCACCACCTCTCAAAATATGGGATTACAGGCTGAGCCACTGAGCCTGGCCAGAGTATATTTCTTTGTTATAAAATTTTTTATTGCATAATAATAGTTGTCTTGTCAGTTGAACCCTGTTCTTTTCACTCTTGCTTTACCTAGAGGCCATGGTGACTTGGTAAATATGTGTTTTTGTTGTTTTCAGGGGCTGTTGTCATTCAAGGATGTGGCCATAGAATTCTCTCCAGAGGAATGGGAATGCCTAAACTCCCCTCAGCGAATATTGTACAGGACTGTGATGTTAGAGAACCATAGAAATCTGGTTTATCTAGGTGAGGAAACTTTCAAAACACAATCCCTATTTCATACTAAGGATTTTATGTCCTTCCTTTGTAGAATGTTTTCTGGGAATTTCTGCTTTGTGTTAATGAATTTCAGATTCCTACTATCAATGAAAAGTTGGTAATATGTTAACATCAAAAATAAAAAAAATTAATGTTTCATTTTTACATGAAGCCTTCTCTATTTTAAATTGACCAGTGTCCTTCTAGCTAATTATTGGTAAGTTCCGAAATTTAGTGTCATAGTATCATTGCCCACATCTCATTCCAATTGCTGCCATAAGTTATTGACTCACTAGTACTGAACTGAGAACTCACAAATTTAAGGCCAGTCATGGTGGCTTACCCGTGTAATGCCAGCACTTTAGGAGGCTGAGTTGAGAGAACTGCCAGAGCCCATGGTTTCAAGAATAGCCTGGGCAACTTGGCAAGACCCCATCTCTACACTAAATCAAAGAAGTATCTGGGAGTGGTAACACACACCTGTAGTTCTGGTTACTTGGTAGGCTGAGGGAGAAGAATTACTTGCGCCCAACAGGTGAGCACTGGGGTGGCTATGAGCTTTCCACTGCACTCCAGCCTGGGTGACAGAGTGCAACTCCAACTTAGAATAAAAAGAAACCCATAAATTGAAAATTCTATCTAAATGTTCTACAGGTTTTATTGGGAAACCGTATTTTGGGATTAATTTTCTAGAATCTTTTATAATGTTTTCTCTACTAATCAAATAGGTTTGTAATCTAAGAACCTTAGCAAGAGTCATGTTATTTTTTTCTAATTAAACAGGACTTGCTGTCTCTAAGCCAGACCTTATTACATGTCTGGAGCAAAGAAAAGAGCCCTGGGATGTGAAGAGACATGGCACATTAGTCAAACTTTCAGGTAAGTGGGAGTGAATGAAGCAGATGACACAGGTTGAGGAATCAGAGCTTGAAATGTGATTTGGAAAGGTGGTCTGCTCAAATGGAAATGGTTTCTTAGAAACCAGGGATCCTTTCTCTTCCTGTCACAAAGGGACAACTGTTATTCCACGTTCAGAAGTTCTCTAAAAACTCTGCTTCTTAAATGATCTTTCAAGTTTACAGAGGACATCAAAGTCCACTTAATGGTTTGTTAGGAACTGCATGATCTGACTACCTTTCTGATGCTTTGGAGATTTGCAAGTATTTGCTTATTTATTTGGAAATCCATGCCAAGCTATTTTTTATGTTTTCTTTTTGCATCATGGTTGGAAGTATGTGAGCAGTAATCCTGTTTTCTGAGAATTTTTAAGAACATTCTGGATACATGTTACATGTTTTCTAATTTATGATTTTCTATACTAGGGAGATTTCCGATGATTTTATTTAAATTCATACTCAATAGTCCTACCTCAATACAAATTATCTCTCTTAATAGAAGAAATCCTGATAGTTTACTTAAATTTTACTTTTATAGTATGATCTGAGACTGGTAGTTTTTCTTTATATCCAAATATTTAAGTATACTGTATCATGTAGAGGATTGGTAAACATATATTAAACTCCTAGATGTTAGCTTGTGTCTTAGTAACTCTTATTTTATAATTTTCTTTAGTATGAAGCTTAGGACTAGCTTCATATATGCATATATTCAAACACATGTATGCATGTTTATGTATGATTAGCACCAGATTTTTTATACATAAATAAAAATGTATAACCATGTGTTGTAAATAATGTAATAATTTGATATGCCTATACAGGGTGAAATGATGATTACAATGATATTAATGAACATATCAACCATCTTACATAGTTGCCATTTTTATGTTTTGTAAGGACAACACATAATGTCTTCTATTTTAGCAAATTTTCTAAGCATACAAGATGTCATTATGAACGATAAGTCACTATGGTACACATTAGTTTCCTAAGACTCAGTTATAACTCAAATTTTGTAACCATTGGAAAACATCTCCATTTTCCAACCTGCAGGCCCTGGTGACCACGTTGTACTTTCTTCCTATATGAGTGCAAAGTTTTTTGATTCCACAGGAGTGAGATCATACAGGATTTATATTTTCCAAGTTGGAGTCTCACTCCAGACTGGGATGCAGTGGCATGCTAATGACCACCACAGCCTCATTGCTGGGCTCAGGCAATCCTTCCATATCAGCCTTTCAATTAACTGGAATTACAAGCGTGTGCTGCCACACCAAGCTTATTTTTGTATTTGTCATAGACCCGTGGTCTCACCTAGGTGCCCAGATGAGTCTTGAACCCCTGAGCTCAAGCAATCCTCTGACCTCAGTCTCCCAATGTGATGGGTTTACAGACTTGAGCCACTGTACCCGCTCTCACACAGTATTTGTGTATGTGTGCCTGGCTCACTTCAGTTAGCATCATGTCTTACAATGTCATCCATAAGGTTAAAATTGTAGAATTATTTAAAAATATTTTTGGCTGACTCATATGCTATTGTGCATATACGTGTGTGTGTGTGTGTGTGTGTGTGTGTGTACATGTTATTTTCTTAATCAACACAGATTCCACAAATATTTAGGTTGATTTCAAGCTTGGCCATCTTGACAAATGCTGCAATTCCTATAGGGGTTGGAGACTTCTTTTTGATACTGATTTCATTTTCTTTGGTTATATATCCAGAAAAGCGATTTCTGTGTTATGTGGCAGTTTGTTTTTATTTTTAAAAGAATGGTGATAATAGCTTTTCTATGACTCTAACAATTTTAAACTCACCAAGAGTAAACAGAATTTCTTTTTCTTCACATCCTTATCAAAAGTTCTCTCTGTCTCTCTCTTCTGGTTGATATTAGCCATTCTAACAGCTGTGAGACAATATATCATCATTGTGTTTGTTTGAAATTGCCTCTATTGGTGAGGCTCAGTGCCAATTCATATACCTGTTGGCAATCTGTATGTCCTCATTGGAAAATAAGTATTCACTTTGGGGCTGTTTTTTATTCATGTGATTATCATTTTCTTTCTTTAACATCTCATCAAGTATATGGTTTGCAGATAATTTTTCTTGTCCTGTAAGACTTCTTCCTTTTCCCTTTACTCTGCAGAAGCTTTTCAGTTTGATGTCTTCAACTTGTTTATATTTATTTTTATTCCTGTAGTCAAAAAAATTATTACTGAGACCAATATCATTATCAAGGATGTTTTCCAAATCCTTTTTATGATTACGTTTTATCAGCATGTTCTGTCATCCAGGCAGAAGTGTGGTGGTTCAACTAAGGGTTTCTACATTTTATATGAAAATTTCTCAAACTTTTTGTATTTGCAGCTCCACAAATTATTTTTGTACCCTTAATTGAATCATTTATCCTGATTCTTTCTATGCTTTGGCATACTTTGAATTGGGGTATTTGAAATTCAAAGATACACACGTCATAATGTCTATGATGTTGCTTTGTCTAGAATAATATAACACCAATCACTAAGTTAGAGATTCTAGGAGACTCATACCTGTTCTTAGGATGTGTCTTCTCTGTATGTTGGGACAGAAACCAGTCTTTGCATAAACCCCCAAAGGACAGAAATGTGGACTCATACTCCACTCTTCTGTTTATTCCATAAGGAAGAATTCAAGAGTAGAATGTCACAAATGATTGCATCGTGGTGTATTGTAAAGGAAGATAAATTATGGGGGCAAAATTACTAAAATTTCTCCTCCATGTAACTCATTTTATCATGTGGATTCTGCAAAATATTAGCTGTTTTTTGAGTTCTCATGCAGGCAATGGGGTACGTATTTTCTTAAGTACATATATTTATGATGGAGTCGAAACCTGTGATTTGTACTTGCCATCATACTTATGTCCTTACTATGGTATAATATTATGCTTTATTTTCAAAGGATATTCACCTGAGTCTAGCATGTGGAATAAATTTTTATTTTTATGACTTTCAGCTGTGACTTCTCATTACACCGAAGGTCTTTTGCCGGAAAAGAGCATAGAAGACTCATTTGCAAAGGTGCCAGTGGGAAAATATGGTAAATATGTCCTTAAGAACTTATGCTTACAAAAATCTTGTGTAAGTGTGCATGAGGGTGAAGGGCAGATAGAATGCTCAGTTGCAAATAACCACTACAAATATAACAAGAGTAGGAAAGTCTTTCATCAACACTCCAAATTTGTTATCCACCAGAGGATCCATATTTCTGAAATGGCTTTAAACACAAATATGGCAAAACCTTTAACTGGTCCTCAAAATGTAGTCAACATCAAAAAAATAGTGAAGGAAATATACACAATATATGTGGGAAAGTGTTTAAGAAATCATCCTATCTAAATAGACGTGAAAGAATCCATAGGGGAGAGAGAGACTTCAAAAGTGAAAAATGTGGCAAAACCCTTAGCTATTACTCATGCCATTCACAATATTAGAAAGTTCATAGTGGAGAGAAGTTCTATAAATTTGAAGAAAGTGATAAATGTGAAGAATGTGGCAAAGCCTTTCACTATCATTCACATCTTACTCAACATACAGTGATCCATACTGGAGAGAAACCCTACAAATCTGAAGAATGTGGTAAAGCCTCTCACATTCGTTCACTCCTTACTCAACATATGATGATCCATACTGGAGAGAAAAGCTACAAATGTGAAGAATGTGGCAAAGTCTTTCACTCTCGTTCACATCTTACTCGACATACAGTGATCCATACTGGAGAGAAATGCTACAAATGTGAAAAATGTGGCAAAACTTTTCCCACTCATTCAAATCTTATTCAACATACACTGATCCACACTGGAAAGAAACCCCACAAATGTGAAGAATGTGGCAAAACCTTTTACTTTTGTTCACTCCTTACTCGACATACGATGATCCATACTGGAGAGAAACCCTACAAATGTGAAGAATGTGGCAAAGCCTTTCACCTTCATTCACTCCTTACTCGACATACGATGATCCATACTGGAGAGAAACCCTACAAATGTGAAGAGTGTGGAAAAGCCTTTAACATTCGTTCACTCCTTACTCGACATACAATGATCCATACTGGGGAGAAACCCTACAAATGTGAAGAATGTGACAAAGCTTTTCACTCTCGTTCACATCTTACTCGACATACAATGATCCATACTGGAGAGAAACCCTGCAAATGTGAAGAATGTGGCAAAGCCTTTCGCTGTCCTTCATACCTTACTCAACATACAATGATCCATACTGGACAGAAACCGTATAAATGTGCAGAATGTGGCAAAAACTTTCACTCTCGTTCAAACCTTAATCAACATACAGTGATCCATACTGGTGTGAAACGCTACAAATGTGAAGAATGTGGCAAAACCTTTCACTGTCGTTCAAACCTTAATCAACATGCAGTGATCCATACTGGAGAGAAACCCTACAAATGTGAAGAATGTGGCAAAGCCTTTCGCTCTCGAGGAGGATTTTCTGGCCATAAGACTATACATACTGGGGATAAACCCTAGAGATATGAAGAATGTGGCAAAGCCTTTTGCTCTCAAGGAGGATTTGCTGGCCATAAGACCATCCATATTGGAGTGAAACCCTACAATGTGCAGAATATGGCAAAGGCTTTACTTAGTACCCGAAGCTTATTGAACATCAGAATATCCATACTGGAGAGAAACCCTACAAATGTGAGGAATGTGGCAAGGCCTTTCACTCTCACTCTGGATTTTCTCGACATAAGACCAAGCATACTGGGGGGAATTCCTACAAATATGAAGAATATAGCCAAGCCTTTTGCTCCCATTCAGTGCTTGCTGGACATATCAAGGTGGATACTGGGGAGAAACCATAAGTGTGAAGAATGTGGAAATGCCTTTTGCTCTCACAATGGATTTGCTGGATGTAAGACCATACTGGAGAGAAACCCTACAAATGTGAAATATATTGAAAATCTTTTCACTCTCATTCACTACTTGCTCAACATGGCAAGATCCATACTATTGAGAAACCCTACAAAAGTGAAAAGTGTGGCACAGCTTTTTGTACTCAAGGAGGATTTGCTGGACATAAGACCATCGATACTGGAGAGAAACCATACAAATGTGAAGAGTGTGCCAAAGCCTTTTACTCTATTAAGGATTTGATGGACATAAGACCATCCATACTGGGGAGAAATTGTACAAATGTAAAGAGTGTGGCAAAGTCTTTCACTCTATTAAGTATTTGCTGGACATAAGATCTTAGATACTGGAGAGAAACTGTACAAATGTGAAGAGTGTGGCAAAGTCTTTCACTCTATTAAGGATTTGCTGGACATACAAGTGTAAAGAATATTGCAAAACCTTTCACTCTCACAATGGATTTGCTGGACACAAGACCATACATGCTGGAGAAAAACACTACAAATATGAAATATGCAGAAAAGCTTTTCACTCTCATTCACTACTTGCTTGACATGTCAAGATCCTTACCGTTGAGAAACCTTACAAATGTAAAAAGTATGGCAAAGCTTTTCACATTAATAAAGGATTTGCTGGACACAAGACCATCCATTGTGGAGAGAAATCCTACAAACATGATGAATGTGGCAAAGTATTTTGCTCTCATAAAGTATTTATTGAACATAAGTTCATTGATACTGGAGAAAAACCCAACAGATGTGAAGAATGTGACATAGCCATTCATTCTCACAATGAGTTTGCTGGACACATAATCATCCACACTGGAGAGAAACTCTACAAATGTGTAAAACATAATAAGCCCTTTGTTCTCATATACAAGTAGCTGGACATATGAGAATCTGTACTGAGATAAACTAGTAATGAGAGTAATGAGATAAAGCCTTTAGCTTTCATTCACTATTTGGTTGACATATGAGTATCTATATTTAGGGATTCCCTATAGATGGGCAGAATGGGGTAAACCTTTTCACTGTTATTTCAAGTTTTCTCAACATCAGACAATTTATCCTCTAAATTTTCAGTATCTCTAATGACTGGAAAATCATCTATCTAGTTATAAACAATAGAGACATGGTGAGATATTTACAGATGTAAAGAGTATCATTATCTTTACTCAAACCACATCTTTTGATTATACAAATGTAAAACATGTTTAAAAACATTAACCTGCAAAAACTTTTTTTGACGTTAGACTATGCATTGTAGAGAATTTACAAATATAAAGAATGTGGACTGATTTTTTTGTTCAAAAATTTGCCATTGGAAACACTAGGGTATTCGGACTGAAAACTTTACAGATGCAATTTATATGGAAATTATTTACTGAAAGGTCTAGTTGAAATAAATATCAAATATTGAGTGGCATTAGAAGATAGATTTTTGTTTGTATTTTAGGAAAGCATAAGTATATTCTCTGTATAATTTTGGTTTTGCATTGACAGAATATAAGGATATTTCAAAAAGCAAACAATATTGATGTAACTCAACTCACATGATGCTATGCCTTCATTCATAGTGTTTATGTAAAGGCATGGGGTCAGTTGTTGGTACATTAGAGCTATGAAATATCTTGTATAGCAGGTCATCAGCACTCATCTGATGTTTTTCATGGAGGATGAAGAGCACTGATATGTAATCTCTTTTAAAACATTGAAGTGAAGAGGTTTTTTGTGGCTCACATTAAGCATTATTGTAAGTTTGGAATGAGGTGAGTGTGCAAGATAACATTTTTCTTTCGAAATAAATGACAAAGAATCACTGAGAGTTTTAGAAATCATTTGTCTTACTACTTACATGCAAATGAGAACATTAATATCTTGATGCATCTTCATACTATCAATACTTACAAGCCATAAGTGTAATTTCATATAATATAAAGAAATATTTTCATAGACATCAGAGCAAAGATAATTGCTCTCTTAAAATATATACATTATAAGTTTATGTTTAGTAAATAATCAGATTCCGTTTTTTTAAAACTGAAAAAAGCTGTTCGCACATGGATCACACTATCAGAAGAACAGAAATGCTTGAATATTTGTACACTGGTATTGCATACAGTAAAATTTGAAGGTTTATTTAGGCTATGTAAATTTGTTGGTTTTAATGAACAGAATTGTTTATAAAGTATTAACATTTGTTGTCCACACAATAAATTATGTTGCCATAAGTGTTCATCTATTCTATCTTACCCAAGATTGTAGGTACATGATGACCATATATTACTGAGTAACTTTTGGAAGGATGTTCCTAGTGATCTTTTTTTTTTTTTTTTGAGTTGAAGTCTCACTCAGTTGCCCAGACTGGAGTGTAGTGACTGCTCACAGCCACTGCAGCTTTGACCTGCTGGGCTCCGGCGATCCTTCCACCTCAGCCTTCCAAGTAGCTGGAACTACAGGCATGCGCTACCATGCCTGGCAATTTTTTTGATTTATTGTAGAGATGAGTCCTTGCCAAATTGCCGAGGCAGTTCTTGAACCCACGGGCTCAAGCAATTCACTGACCTTGGCCTCCCAAAGTGCAGGATCACAGGCTGAGCCACCGAGCCCGGCCGATCCTTTTTTTTTGTCATATTTTCTTCCTTTTTTTTTTTTTTTTAGTTATGTGTCATTTTGATTATTGTAATAAAGATTATACAGGAGTATAATTATAAGACCTAACTTTCTGAATCCTCACTTTTGTAAATACTTATATATTAGGTTGTTATTTGACTCTGATGCCCAGGCTGGAATACAGTGAAAAATCCACGGTCACTGCAATCTCAACATGATCGTATCAGGCCATCTTTCTCCTTTAGCCTCCTGAGTAGCTGCTGCCACAAATGTTTGCCATCATGCCCAGTCAACTGTTGGATTAATTGTTAAGACAAGGTCTCACCAAGTTGCTCAGGCTGGCCTGGAAACCCTTGACTAAGATAGTCTGCTGTACTTTGCCTCCCAAAGTGCTGGAATTATAAGCATGAATCACTATGCCCAATCTTTTGTTTCCTTTCTAGTATTCTGGCACTGTGTTGGAAGCACTTGTCCCCTCAAGTCATCTGCCTCTAACTCCTGTGGTGTGGGTTCTGGGTTCTGGAATATCTTCAACATTTATATCTTGATACCCTTCCCTTTCCACTGTTTTGCCATAAATACCATGATTCTTTGTCATTTCTGTGATTTACTCTGGAGAGACCAAATGCTCATATGGAAACATTAACATCACATGGTGTGTGAAACAGAATCTCACAACACTTGCATTAATCACCTGGCAGCAGGAAGTGGTCACAAAATTATTGACAGATATACGTTGTGTCATAGCTATTTTTATGCAGTTATGAGTTAATACTGCATTTTTACAACTGCTAAAGGTGCCATGTATACCCTGTAAATGCATAAATTATAAGTTTATCTTTGTATGATGGATTTGTATATCTTTATGATAGTAAATGTCAAAATAGACAAGAATATACTTTTATCTGATGTCTCATGTAATTTTTAAAGTATATTTCTAAACTATAGTTCTTCTGCACATTTCTTTTAAATGATCAAAAATTGCCAAAATAAAATTCCAATGTATTTGTTGAAAAAATGTGGACCTACGGAGGTCAAACCCATGTTCTTCATGGGCTAACAGCACAGTGAGAAAAATAGATGTGGAATAACAAGACAGTATAATCTTGACTAGCCCTATTTGGAAAACAGTCAAGCCAAAATAATTATAAATATAATAAAGCAACATAAAATGTATGAGATTAAATATAAAATTAGATTGAGCTGATAACAGTACTATTGAGTGGAAGTATTGAGCACAATTTATATACTCAATGTGTCAAAGTCCAAGTGATAAAAATTATAATTACAGTTCTACATAAATGGTGACTTGAATGTAAAATATGAAACATTTCTCAAACGTTTATGCAGTAGTTTGAGTAAAATATGTGAAAAAATAAAAATAAAAGGTCATATCCAAAGATTTGTTGATATATGAGTTTGTAAAATAACTAGACATAAATTCCAAATTTGGAATTAATGTGTGTCAAAAATAGAAAAATAAAACAGTATTAAAAGTAATATTAGTCTGTTTAAGTAGTTTTGGGTCATCTTGTAATATTCACTGGCTCTGGAAAATTATTTTTCCCTATGTGTCAGTGTCTTCTCTTTGTTTCTGTTAGGCTTCATAGCTGCCATGCACAGTTCTCACCATGAATTTATGCCCTGCGGTATTAAACATGTTCTTTTGTGGCTGTGGGACATGGAATGGCATGAATACCCAAGCTTCATATTGAAGATAGGTAGATCCTCAGATCCTAGTGAAGGATGGAAGCATGTACTCTTAAGGTTCCATCTGGATCCTCCATCCAATCCACGCAGAACAAGAATAATAAAGTGCACATTTAAGGCTGAGGCAGAAGGATCACCCAGCAGGCCGGGAGCGGCCACTGCACTCCAGTCTGGGTGACAGAGTGAGATGCCAACAACAACAAAAAAAGCGCACATTTAAGCTGGATGGCACTTACTGCCTGGAATAAGTAAGGAGGTCAGAATAAATAATTTGAAGAGACATGCTCCCTAGGATACTAAAAAAAACTTTACCAGTTCACTTTTGGGAGTTAAAAAACATGGAAAATACCTGCAGGTGGAATTCTTTGTAAACCATTTTTTTTCTTCATTATTAGATTCAAATTTTAGTTTACAAATTTTTTGGTTAAGATTTCAGCCCTGATACTGTGTTGGGTTTCTTAGACCTGACATCAATTTGTCCCAGCCATGTGGGAGGCTGAGAAGAGTGAATCCTTTCAGCCCAGGAGGTCAAGCCTACAGTGAACTGAGAATATGCCACTGCACTTCAGAATGGTCACAAAGTGAGACCCTCCAAGTCATAGAAAAATGCAGAAACTTAGGTTTATCCCAGATCTCCTGAATCAGAAACTGCATTTTATTTTATTTTATTTTATTTTATTTTATTTATTTTAGTTAGAGTCTCAGTCATCCAGACTGGAGTGCAGTGGCATGCTCCTGGTCACTGAAGCCTGGACCGCTGGGTTCCAGTGATTCTTAGGACTCAGCCTTCCAAGTAGCCAGAACTACAGGTATGTGCTACCATGCCCAGCTATGTTTTTTTTTTTTTTATTTATTGTAGAGACAGGGTCTAACCAAGTAGCCCAGGTGGGTCTCAAACCCACAGCCTCAGGCAATCCACTTGCCTCATCCTTCCAAAGTGCTGGGATTACAAGTTGTGCCACTGAGCCTGTCCAGAAGATACATTTTAACGATATTTAATACATTGTTGTACACTTCTAACTCACTATGAGTTTTTCCTTTGACCAATAATACAATTATTCTGTGATGTAAATATGGCACTCAAAAATGCACAAGTATGTGTTGGTACCCAAATTTCATGCTGTATTATAAAATTAAAGTATCTGCAATGGATAAGTGGATTTTGTATCATTCTTATGACTCAGACTTAATACATTAGATAATATTTCTGTGTTACAATTGTCTTGTAGGATAATTCTAGTTGTCATATTAACTGAAAACTTTTCTCTTCACTCTCATTTCACTGGAGCCCAGGGCCACTTGATAAATATGTGCTGTTGTCATTTTCAGGGGCTGTTGACATTCAGGGATATGGCCATAAAATTATCTTCAGAAGAGTGGGAATGCATAGACTTTGCTCAACAAATTTTGTACAAGAAGGTGATGTTAGAGAACCACAGAAATCTTGTATTTCTGGGTGAGGACAACCTCAAGAAACAACTTATCTTCCATATAATTATCTCATGTCCTTTTGTAGGATGTTAAAGAAACCAAAGTTTCTGCTTTGCACAAATAAGTTTCAGATTCCTGCTTTCAGTGAAAACTTTGTGATTTGTTGGTGTAGAAAAGAATTAATGATATTTCTTTTTAACACAAACCTTCCCCTATTTTGGACTGATCAGTGTCCTTTACACTATATTAGTGGTAAGTCCAGAAATTTGGGTGCATAAAATATTATTGCCCACAACCTAAAATTCAATAGCTGCCATCTATTTTTGATTCCCTATGACTGACCTTAAAATTCTTCTGAAATATTCTAAAGATTCTACTGAAAATAATATTTGGGGATTAATTTTTTGAATCTTGTATAGTGTACTTTTTCATGAGCACAGTACTAGGATTGTAATAAGAGAATTCCAGCAAGACTCATGTTGCTTTTTTTGTAATAAAAGAGGCCTTACTGTTTCTGCACTGGACCTGATCACCTGTCTGGAGCAAATTAAGGAGTCCTGGAATGTGAAGAGACAGTAAATTAGCCAGATCCCCAGGTAGTGAATGAAGCAGATGACACAGGTCAAGGTGGAAGGTTATAGTGAAAATCACAGTTCTCTTAATGTTTCATAAGGGATTGCATGGTCAGATTGCTCTTTTGTTGCTTTGGGGTGCATGAAAATATCTCATTTACTTATAAACTTCATGTTAAAGTATTTTTTAGGTTTTCCTTTTGCATCATGTTGGAAATATGTGAGAGGAGTGGTGACTGCTATTTGACTCTGACATACCAAAAACACTGTGAACAGATGTTTTACATTTTCTGCTATATGATTTCCTAGCCTAGGTGGGTTTGAAATGTGATTCCACAGAAATTCATACTTCAAGCCAGACTGGTGGCTCATACAGTAATCCCAGCAATTTGGGAGGCAGAAGCAAAAACACTGCCTGAACCCAGGAGTTTGAAATCAGCCTGGGCAAGTTGACCAGACTTTGTCTTTACAATAAATTTTTAAAAATTAGCCAAGTGTGGTGGCACATGCCTGTAGTTCTAGCTATTTAGAAAACTGAGGTGGAAGGGTCAGCTGAGCTTAGAAGGCTGAGGTTGTGGTGGCTGTGAGTGTGCTTCTGCACTCCAACCTGGGCAACAGAAACTCTAACTCTAATTACATAAATAAATTCATACTCGATAATTTTACCAGAACACAAAATATCACTCAAGATAGAAGAAAATCAGATGCATATACATGGATTTTTGTATGTGTGCTTAACATGTGTTATTTTACAGAAATAAAATTTAAATAACCACATTTTTTTGTATAAAATGTAATGATTTGATATGTAAATACTTGGTGAAACAATGACTGCAATAAAATTAATTAGTATATCACTCACCTTAAGCAGTTGCCGTTTTTATTTTTTGTAATATTAATACTTCGTTTCTTCAATTTTAGCACATTTTTAAAGCATATAAGACATTATTATTAACTATAGTCACTATGGCATATGTTAGATCACTATAACTCACTTATAAGTTAAGTTTTGTAGCCAATGAGCAAGATCTCCCAGTTTCCCCACTTGCATGTTCAGGTGAACACCATTGTACTTTCTCATTCTGAGTCTTATGTTTTTTGATTTCATGCATACAGTATTTTTGTGTGCCTGGCTCATAAAGTCCCCAGGAGGGGTGTTTAAGATGCCTGCTCCTCATCTTCTCGGTTTCAGTGGCTCTCTAAATAGTCACAGCCCCAGCTCCAACTCGTTGTCTTGACTTACTGGCGGTCTTGCTACCAGCGGAAGGCGGGTTTTACCTGGAGACACAAATGGCCAATGACCCTGATGACATGACCTGAGGATTTTCACTTGGAGATTCCAAATCTGGCGACTGCGGGGCTGTCGCCCACCAGCACCTTCCCGTGGCCTGCTTCCTACTGCTCCTTCTAAAAGTCTTTCCCCCCAGCCCTCCGGGTACTTCAGGATTCAGATCCACTGTTGGTCCAAGGTAACTCCTTAACGCTGTGACAAAGTCTCCATTTAACCTTGGAGAGGAGAGAGAGACCGGGCCAGGACTACAGCCTCCCCCTACCTCCACGGGACCACTACACGGATCGGATCCTCCCCACGACCCTCTCGGGTCTCTCACACTTGGAGTGCGGTAACTGCATGGAGAGGGCTCAGCAGGCGAAGTGACCGCAGGGTCAAGACCCCGGGATCCCGGCCCAGCCCCTCCTACATCGAGGGGACCAGGCCGAGCTCAGAGCTGACAGATAGGCCGATCCTGCCATAGCTGGGCCATCCAGATATTCAGCAACTTTTGGTTTTCAGGTGTCCTGGCGTCCTCCCCAAGGACTCCCAGGACATGCACTTCAGAAGACAACAGAAGCTCAATCGAAGGCACGTGGTAGGCGTGGGTCCAGGAGACCAGGACAAAGCTGCAGGACAACCCAGCTCTGTGCACAGGTGCAGGAGACGAAGGCCCAGTCAGAGTCCGGAAGTCTCAGCTCACTTCCGGCTCCTGTGTGATTGGCCAGTTCAAATCAAAACGTCCGTTGATTGGATAATGTTCCAGGCACCTCTGGGATTGAGTGACGGGGAGATGTGATCTGTCATGGGCTGCATGAGGCACGAAAAGGTTGAGATTTCTCCCAGCACCGGAAACTGGTGGGTAGGTGTAAGGTTGTGGGCCCCTCACAGGGCATGCTGGGAAAACTGACGATTTCATGGCTCCCAGTCGGTGGGTCTTGGAGCTGCAGGAGTACAATCCTAGAGTGTCCCAGGAGAAGCGGTGTCATTGTACAGTCCAGCGACCAGGAGCGACGAAGACTCCCATTATGCCCCAGAGGGGCCACAACCCTACTCCTCCTCCCACCCCCAGATTCCGGGGCAAGAAGAAATCTAAACTTGTTTTTATCTATGGAGTCCCTGTTGATTTGCATCTCCTGTCAATCAAGTGTAAAGGGGGTGGGACCTGGAGCCTTATCCTGTCTGCAGATGCGGCCTTGGAAATTGCCCAACCAGGAAGGAGTCGGATGTGAGTGGGTGGCTTCTGGTCTCAGACCAGGCCTTTGTCTCCTGCGCCTGTGCACAGAGCTGGGTCATCCTTGTTGCTGTGTACTGCTGTCCGGTACACGTGAGTGTCTTCACTCCATTCTTTGATGCCCTGTGACCTGTAGGTGGTGGGAGTACGTGGGGAGAATGCCAGGACACCTGGAAGCCAGGAGATTGTGAGTATGGGGGTGGGTTCGAGAGGGGATGGACCCGAAGAACCTCGCTGTGGTGGGACCGGCCTCCCCATCAGGTCCAAACCCCTCCTCACCTGTGGCTTGACCCGGTCCCCTCAGTGTAGGTGAGACTAGGTCGGGACCTCAGGGTTTGATCCCAGCAGAAACCTAACTCTCTGAGCTCTTTTCACACAGCCACTCTCACTACGTGTTCGTGACCCAGGTGGGTCGTGGGAAGGATGCTACACACCTGTGGTGTTCTTGGGGGAGGGACTGCAATCGTGGCCCTCGTCCTCACCTCCGAAGGATACACGGAGCCTCCATCACAATGTTAAGTGTCGGGAGCCGGCCACGGAGGCCCACTGAGCGTTAGGGATCAGGGAGGGCTGTGGACCCCGAGACCTCTAGGATGTGTTCGGGAGCCGTTGACCCCATTTTCCTCCTCCTTTTACCATGCAGCCCAAGTAACCTAAAGGAACTCTGCTGATCTAAGCTGAAGGCTCTGTGACTGTGACAGGCATGGCTCACTCTAGAAACTCATTGTTCCTGTTTCCCATAAACTGCGATTTTGGCTTAGCTATTAGATATAATTCAAACTCAGGTCACATTTGGGAACGTTTTACACGGTACAAGCCTCTTTATAAGATTTATTTGTAGAATTAGTATATACTTTTGGAGAGCTGTTTTCAGTTTTTCAATGGTATAGATGATTATCAAGAGTTATCAGAAATGGCCCAGCACAAACTTTGGGCTGGGCCACATTCCTGAGGGCCCAGCGCATGCTTTGGACTGGGCTGCATTCTTTTAAGCTGGCTTTAGCTACAGTTAGTGTAGGGCTTTTCCTACCTATTATAGAAATTGAATTTATTATATTCATGAAAGTATTGTAGAATAGGTCATGCTATGTCAGGGAATCATGTTCAAGCATAATCAATCATGATATTTTGAGGTTTAATAAGAATACAGTTAACTTTAGAAATTTTATTGTCTCAATTTTCAACTATTGTGGTTTTGGCCTTAGTACATTTACGGTTTATATTTGGGTTTTATTTTTAGAAGCTTTGTTGCTGATGATCAGCTTTCTATATTAGGATCGGGAGTTAGAAACTTTCATAGAAATTAGGATAGATATATAGGACTTTAGAATAGCCATTTTGTTAAGAGATTGTAGTCTATTGTTCCAAAAAGTGACCCACCGTGAACCTTGGACTAGGCCACATCCTATAGAGCCCAGCGTGGGCCACATTCTTTAGGAATTGGTTTAAGCTATAATTAAGAGCTTCCATAGCATTGTGTAAGTAGTATTAGTGTAGAACAGAAAGGTAATAAAGTTTAAGTTAGTTATCATGGGTATTGTGTGAGCTTTAGAAGTTACTGATTATCAGAACATCATTAGGCTAGTAGGGATTGCCACACTGCTTTTGAAGAGCATTAACTAGCAAAGGGAACAATAAGACAATCTTGGGGTTTGTCCTTCCTCATACCTGAGAAAATATCTGGTGGGTGGGGGATGCCCCTCCTGCACCTGACTTTGTGTTCATGAGAAAGATTTGTGAGACTGTGTAAAATTTGGGGATAAATACCTGCTGTATCTTTCAATAAACGGCTTCTGCTCATTTCACTGAACAGTTGTCCACTTTCTTTCTTTCTCTTTCTTCCTCTTTATATCTATCCTTCCATCTTTCTTTCTTTTAATATCTGACCCTATAGATTCACCGACACCACCACATCTTCCAAGGGACTCCCCAAAACCTGCAGGGGCTGGCCCCCCACAGTTAAGGAACAATTTCTATCTCATAATGACTGTGGAAATCAATGTATTTCCACAAAAACATATGGTCAATGAATTGGTGAATTTCACAGATCTGTGAAAACATCCATTACTTTTTTTTTTTTGGAAGAGTGAGAAATTTGGCCTCAGGGGATCTGTTCTATTTTCTGTGATGTGGGTATTCAAGTTAAATGCTAAATTTTATGAGAAAAAACTTGGCAACTGCTAGAAGTGTTCACACGTGGTTGTTTACAAAATGATTTGTCATCATGGCATACACATGTTTATTGTCTGAAAGAAATAATCACCTTTGCTTTGTCTGATGATGTATGTAATGGAAGTGTCTTTCAATTTCCTGCCCTTCCTACACATGAACACTGAGTGAGTGATTTTGCACTGGGTATTTTCTCATTTGAAACTCAGTGATTAGGCATCCCGTTTGGGACACCTTCCACAGTGGGACCTTTTCTTTTCTCTCAGTAAGTCCTGCTTTCTAAAGAAAAAAAACAAGAATGAAACTATGTGAGTAAATCTTAACCGGGGCCCAAAGATTCCAAACTGAAGTCAGCCCTGATCCTGCAAAAGGAGGTCATGAAGGTCCAGGGAAATCTTCCAGGTGAGGCTCTCCTGCAGGTGCACCCATTTGTTTACAGGAGTCATGAAAGGAACCTGTGATAGTCAGAAAAGCATTAGAGTCCTGGAATGCTGTGGGTCTGCAGGGAGACGTGGGCAGGATTGGGTAGAAATAAAGGATGTGATGCTCTTTCAGAAGGTGTGATTGTTACTGCACTGGGGCCATTTTTAGACATAGTTACACAAAATACACTTGAGTTTGGATTCAAATAACTTTATAATAAATATGTATTGCGGTACTGTGGAAACACCCGCTCTAGGACCTTCTAGTATCTCAAAGTTTAGGTGCAAATGGGCTTTTTTCCCTGTGGGGGGAAAAAAGATCAGAAAGAGGGTGGAAAGGGGAGGTCATGTTCAAGGGTGGCAACAGCAGATCCCAGATCACAGAATGTCTCACTCTGAAGTCAATCTCTTCTTAAGAGGGGCATAAAGAGGGGTGTGTGTTGTCTCAGGCTGAGGGTGGCTTAGACTTCAGGGGTCTAGGAGAAGGAGGGAAACTTAAGCAAAGTTTGATTTGCATGAGTTTTGCTCAGACCACTGAAGACAAAGGTATTCATGTCTTGGTTTATGAGGCAAAAAAATGAGAAGTTGCAGTGTCTGTAACTGAATTTGAGATAGAAACAAAAACGAATGATGGGTTGTCTTCTATCACACCTGTTTACCAGAATTTCTGCCCCACCCGTGTCCCCTGCCATTCTCCCTTGCCTTATACCTCTTTCACTTGGCTGTTTCTGAGTTGTATCTTTTCTAGTAAACTGGGAACAATTGAAATGTTTTACTGAACTCAGTGAGAGTTCTATCAAACAATTGGAATGTGGGAGAGATTTTGGGAGCCCCTGATTTATAGGCAGTTGCTCATTAGCAGAGAGGGCCATGGGTTGTGCAACTGGCATCTGCAGTGAGGACAATGTTGTGGGACTGAGTCCTCAGTTGGAGTTTTGTGCTGACTCTGTGTGGTGACATTTAAATTGTTGGAGAAACAATTTGAAATGATGTAGACACTGATATGTAATATGCATTGAAAGGTCTAATTGGAGAGGTTTCTTGTGGCTTGCATTGACAATTATGGTAAGTTCCATTTGAGATTGGTGCTCAAGATAACATTTTATGCCACTGGAATGAATGACAGAGAAACATTGACAGTATTAGAAACAAGTTGTGTTACCATTTACATAATAAGGGAATAATGAGGCCAGACCATTAATATCCTGATGCATCTTCATGGTATCAGTACTTAAAAGCCCTAAGTGTTGTAAGAGGTGATGAATTGTATGGAACTTGTGTGAAGCCTTATATATTAAGTGTGATGAATTATGTGAAATATAATGAAACTATAACCTCATACATTAAGTATGCTGAAACTGTGTGCTGCGACCTCTCCCCTAAAACTTAGTAATTCTTGGAAACCCTGGAAAGAATGCCCAACTTGGAAACCCCAAGTGGCTGTTAGATAAGCTAACCAGCTTTTTTCTTGCTTCTGTAACCCCTGCTGGCAGTGTGTGAGTGTTGTGCAATAAGCCCCTTTCAAATTCTGGCAGGCTTTTCTCTGTTAATTGTGGCGGGCAAGCCCCTCTTCTGGTGGGCTTTGTGTTGTTTGAATTTGAATTATAACAGACTTGTGGATTAGGAGGGCTTTTGCATATTTAAGAAAGGCCCCCACCACAGTATGGGGCCCTTGCCTAGAGACTTGTAAGTCTGGAGGGTGGCCCTGGCCAGTGAACCTGGCTAATAAGTTAATAAACCTCTCTCTTGGTAAATTGTGAGTCAGTGCTGTGAATCAAATGCTCAGACCCCACATCAGTCTCTGTCTCCCAAAGTCCTGGGATTACTGCATGAACTACAAGCCTAACCTGGAGTATGAATTTTTATAGAATCACATTTGTAACCTCCCTATGTAAGGAAATCATAAAGCAGAAAACATAAAACATCTGTTCACGGTGTTCTTGAGATTTCAGAGTCCAGAACAAAGTCACCACTACTCTCACATATTTCCAACATGACTCAAAAAGAAAACCTAAAAAACAATTTGTAAATAAATGAGTGGATTTTTTCATGTGTCCCAAAGCAACAGAAGAGCAGTCTGATCATGCAGT
>NW_007246818.1:0-13929 GCF_000164805.1 Carlito syrichta
AAATCGAAAAAATTCTCACGGCTCCTTGGTATGGGACAAACAACAATCAGGGCTTCGAGCTAACCTCATGTTGTAGAGCTATTTAGCATGTGGATATGACGAATCAGTCAATTCAGGACTCCAACAACATTCTGGTCCTCTTGATAGTTGTAAATGGGTATCTGGCACTACAAGTATGTTAGGTTCCACGGGACAACTAAGGCCAGATTACAGGACAAAAAGGATCATCTAGCCATATTTGGCTGTAACTCTGGTCTTATGATGAACCACCTAATTCTGAAACTTCCGTTTGTCCTTTTATTTTAAGAGGGGCCGAGGGTTTTCCAGTTGCCAAATGTTTAGTAAGTATTTTTAAAGGTAACCAGGAATCATTGATTCCCCGTCCCTAGGAAACTTGTGGGCATCTGTCTTTTTTTATGCAGAGTTTTGGAATTCACATCAAGAGTGAAAATCAAGGCATCTTGCTGAGAACGAAAGGGGAATTCAAATTCTTGGGGTTCTCTATCGCAGAAGTCTACAGGGTTTCTTGATAAGGTTTAATCAGGATTCTGGGCTTCGAGGTCCCACTTTGTTAGTGTGTCTTGTACAAGGGAACTAAAAATCTTGGATTTCAATTCCCCAGGAAACTTCTGGGAGTCTTTCTATTGATATCCAAAAAACTTTTTTCTACATCACCATGAAATGTCTCGGTGTCTTGCTGAGAATGAAGTAGGAATCTAGGTAATAGCAGTCCTCAGATACAGGAAACTGCTTGCCTCTTGCTAAGGATGAATAAGGAATCTGGGTTACACGAGTCCTCAATACCGAAAATCTAGAGGGTGTCTAGCTAAGGGCTAAACAAGATCAGGACTTCGAGCACCCCTCATATTTTACAGTTATTTGTTATGTGAATATTACGAATCAATCATTCCTGGACTCCAGCAACACTCTGGTACTCTTGATAGTTGTGAACAAGAATCTGTCACTAGAAGTCCATTTAGATACATGGAACTTCAGGTTCCAGATTCCAGGACACAAGTAATCTGCTCGGAATTTTGTATATAAGCCATGATTTCAGTGTTACCTCATACTCCAGAAACTTCAGTGGCCCCGCAGTTCGGAATTAGGACTTTGGGTTTAGGTGTTCAATGTTTTTAGGAGGTATTTTTGGAGACAACCAGGAGTCCTAGATACCACCCCCCCAGGCGTATCTTGTTATCCTTTTATGGTTATACAATAGTCTGGACTTCCATGTTCAACAGGAAACATGTCATCATTTTGCTTAGAACGAAATAGGAATCTGGGTCACTGTGTCCCTTGAAAGTTTCTACAAGTGTTACTAAAGAGGAACCAGGAAACTTGGTTTCCACGTAACTTGCAAACATCTGGGCAATTGCTAGCTTATCCCTTGCTTAAGGCAGTGCTCATACCTAGGAATCCACAGGGACTTTTGCTAAATGCTAATCTGGAATCTGGGAGCCCTGGTCCCTATATTATTCAGAGGAACGTCCCATATGCATACCACAAATTGGGCATTACTGATCCCCAGGAACGTGCTGTGCCTCTTGATGGTTGTAACTGAGAATCCGACCTACTGGTCCATTTGTTTCACAGGTTCCTGTAAGGCAAGATTCCCCAAAGGAATCATCTTGCCATTTGTCAATGTGATCACTGGCTTCAGGTTTACCTTGTAGTCCAGAAAGTACTGCTGGATATTCGGTTTTGTATTCAGAATATGGGATTAGGAGTTCCCACATATTTAGATGTATTCTTAAGGGGGAACAAGAAATCTTCGATTCCAGGTGCCTGGGAAACTTTTGGGCGTATGAGTATTGGGATGTAAGATATTGGACTTCCACGTCACCAGAAAATGTTAGGGCGTCTTCAAGATAATAAAAAAAAGGAATATGGGTTATGGGAGGCCTCAATCCATGAATTCTACAGGACTCCATTATAAGGGCTTATTTGGAATCTTGGCTTCTATTTCTCCAAATTATTCAGAGCTACTTGCCACTTGGAAATGACAAGTGTCATTATAGATTCCCAGAAACCTTCAAGTCCTCTTGATTGTTGTAACCAAGAACCAGTCCATGCAATTCAGTTGGGTTCCTCTGGACAACTAAAGCCAGATTCCAGGACTCAAAGTATCATCTCGCCAGTTTGTGTGTAAATCTTGTCTTAAGATGTAACCTGTAATCCTAAAATTTCCATTTGTGCATCTATTGATAGGAGCTGGAGGTTTTGATGTTTCTAAGCATGCTGTCCACATTTTTCACTGTAACCAGGAATCACGGATTCCAAGTCCCTGGGAAACAACTGAGCATCTGTCTATTTGCATACAGAATTTTGGCATCCAGATCCCCAGGGAAAATCAGGGCATCTTGCTGAGAACGAGAAGAGAATGCCGGTTCAGTGGTCCTCAATCGTGAAATCTATATGACCTCTTGTAGGTCCCTACATTTTTCAGAGCTACTTGCTGAGTGGATACCTAAAATCTTTATTTACAGATCCAAGAATTCTGGATCTGTGGATTGTTGGAATCGAGGATATGAACGTAATAATCCGTTTATTTCTTATGAACATCTTCGGCCATAATTCAGTAGCCCAGGAATCAATTGGCATTTGGCAACAAAATCCCTCGCTTCAGGTTACCTCAAACTACAGAAATTTATGTGGTCGCGCTGGTGGGAATTGGGATATTGGGTATAGAATATTCCACAATTTTATGATGTCTTGTTAAGGGGAACCTGGAAAATTTTAATACTGTTCCAAGGTACTATATGGGAGTCTTTCTATTGATATCCAAACAACTGGAATTCTATGTTCATCAGGAAATATTTCGGGCATTGCTGAGAATGAAGCAGTAATCTGCATAAAGGGAGTCCTCATATACTGGAAACTACATGGCCTCTTGATTGGAAGAATAAGAAATCTAGTTACACGAGTCCACAAATCCCAAAAACCTACAGGGACTCTTACTAAGGGAAAAAAATGTAGCAGGGATTTGAAGCACGAATCTGGGGAATGGGAGTTCTCATATACAGAAAACTTCACGGCCTCTTGCTAAGGACGAATAAGGAATCTGGGTTACATATGTCCTCAATCCTAAAAATCTACAGGGCGTCTTTCTAAGGACTAAACAATAATCAGGGTTTCCAAGCAGGAATCTGAGTTATAGGATTCCTCATATACAGGAAACTACACAGCCTTTTGCTAAGAAAGAAGAAGGAATCTGGTTTTCATGAGTCCTCAATGCCAAAAATCTACTGGGCGTCTTGCTAAGCACTAAACAAGAATCAGGTTTTCGAAGCAGGAATCTGGGGAATGGGAGACAACTCATACAGGAAACTGCACGGGCCCTTGTTAGGAAGGACTAAAGAATCTGGATACATGAGTCCTCAATTCCAAAAAAGTACAGGGCGTCTTGCTAAGGCCTACAAGAATCCGGGCTTTGAACTCCCTAAATTTTACAGAGCTGTTACCTATGGGGATATTATGAGTCAGTTATTCCAGATATCCAGCAGTATTCTGGTCCCCTCAATAGTTTAAACAAAAATATGGCACTATAAGTCCATTTAGATTCTGGATCCTCTAACGCCAAATTCCAGGATACAAGTAATCACCTGGGTTTTTTTGAATGTAATCCCTGAGTTCAAGGTTACCTCATACTCAAGAAACTTCTGGTAGTTCTGCTATTCTTAATTAGGACCTTGGGTTTAGATGTTGCACCATGTTTAGAAGGTATTTTTGGGAGGGCTCCAGGGTCTTGGTTTAAAAGTCCACAGGAGCATTCTAGAGTCTTTCCATTGGAAGCCACGTGTCTGGACTTCTAGGGAACAGGGAAACATCTGGTCGTTCCTCTGAGAACAAAACAGGAATCTCGGACAATATGTCCCCAGAAATCTTCTACTCATGTTACCAATGTGGAACAAGGAAAATTAGTTTGCATGTGACCATCAAACTTCTGGGCAGTTGTTAATTTTTCCCTGGCTTAAGGTAGTTCTCATACTTAGAAGCCTACAGGAATTTTCTAAATGCTAATCAGGAATTTGGAGTCCCAGTCCCTACACTTTTCAGAACTAATTCTTGTAAACGTACCACAAATCTGTCATTACCAATTCCCAGGAAACTGCAGCTCCTCTTCTTAGTTGTAACAGAGAATCTGGCCACCTGCTCGGCATTTTTTGCAGGAGACTGTAAGGAGAGATTCCACAACCCAAGAAATCATGTCGCCATTTTTCGTGTAATTTCTGACTTCAGGTTCACCTCCTAATCCAAAAACTACTGCTGGAATTTTAGATTGATATTCGTAACTTGGGATTAGGTATTCCAAAATATTTAGGACGTATTCTTAAAGGAGATCCAGCAGTCTTGGATTCCAAAGACCTTCTGACATTTTGGGTTTATGAGTATTGGTATATAAGACTTTGTACTTCCACGTCACCAGGTAACTTCCGGGAGTCTTACTGAGAACAAAAAGAATCTGAGTTATGGGTGTTGTGAATCCAAGAATTCTACATGGACATATTATAAGGGCTAATCTAGAATCTGGGATTCTATTTCAACACATTCTTTAGAGCTACAGGCCTCTTGGATATGACAATTTTGTCATTATACATTCCTAGCAACCTCTGGTCTTGATTGTTGTAACCGAGAATGTGGACCCTCAAGTCTGTTGGGTTCCTCGGGACAACAAAGGGCAGATTCCAGGACCCAAAGAATCTTATCGCCATATTTGTATGTAATCATCTCCTTAAGATGTACCTTGTAATCCTAAAACTTCTGCTTGTGCTTCTATTCAGATGGGGCCTGGTGTTTTGAGGGTGCCAAATGTTTGTTACCTACTTTTAAGAGTAATCACGATTCATGGATTCCAAGACTCTAGGTAATTTCTGGGCAGCTGCCTATTTGTATGCAGAGTTTTTGGATCCATATCATGAGGGAAAATCAGGGCATCTTGCTGAGAACGAAAAGATAATCCGGTACTAGGAGGTCTCATTCGCCAGAATCTACAGGGCCTCTTGATAAGGTTTAATCAGCAATCTGGGTTTCAGGGTCCCTACATTTTTCAGAGCTACAAGCTCTGTAGATACCCTTAATAAGTCATTACAGATCCCCAGTAACATTCTATTCTCTTGAGAGTTGTAACCGAGGATCTGGCCCTAATATCCTTTTGAGTCTTATGAATATCTAGGACCATAATCAGGTACCCCAGGAATCAAATGGCATATTGGTATAAAATCCCTCGATTCAGGTTATCTCAAACTACAGAAATTTCTTGTGGTCGGCCTGGAGGAAATTGGGACATTGGGTTTAGGAAATTCCATATTTGGGGAGATCTTGTTAAAGAGAACCAGGAATCTTGGATTCCAGTTCCCCAATAATCTTATGGGGGTCTTTCTCTTGATATCCAAACAATTGGAATTCTAGGTAACCAGGAAACCTCTCAGTGCCTTGCTGAGAATGAAGCAGGAATCTGGGTAATGGGAGTTCTCAAATGCAAGAAATTTCATGGCCTCTTGCTAAGGAAGAATAAGGATATTAGGTTACACTTGTCCTCAGCCCAAAAATCAACAGGGCGTCTTACTAAGAGGTAACCATTAATCAGGTTTTTATGTAGGAATCTGCGTAGTGGGAGTCCTCAAACACAGGAAACAGGACTGCCTATTTCTAAGAAAGAATAAGGAATATGGTTTACACGTATCCTCAATCCCTAAAAAACTTCTGGGCGCCTTGCTAAGGGTTAAACACGAATCAGGGTTTTTTTAAGCATGAATCTGCGTTAATGGGGTCCTCATATACAGGACAATACATGGCCTATTGCTAAGAAAGAATAAGGAATCTGGGTTATACGTGTTCTCTATCCAAAAAGAGCTTCAGTCCCTCTTGCTAAGGGCTAAACAAGAATAAGAGATTCGAAGCAGGAATGTGGGTAATACACCTCATAACAGGAAACTTCGAAGCCTCTTGCTAAGGAAAAATAAGGAATCTGTTTTACACAGTTCCTCAATCACAAACCTACATGGCATCTTGCTAAGGTCTAAAGAAGAATCAGAGTTTAAAAACAGGAATCTGGGGAAAAAGAGTCCTCATATACAGGACAGTACATGACCTCCAGCGAAGGAAGAAAAAGGAATCTGTGTTACACGAGTCCTCAATCTTAAAAAATTTTCAGGACGTCTTGCTAATGGACAAACAAGAATCAGGTCTTCCAGCTCCCCTCATATTTTGGGGCTAATTAGCAGGTGGATATTAGGAATCAGACAATTCAGGACTCCAGCAACATTCTGGTCCTCTTGATTGTTGCAAACGAGTATCGGGCACTACAAGCCCGTTAGGATCCTCGGTACATCTAAGGCCAGATTCCAGCACAAACGGGATCATCGTGCCATATTTGCATGTAATTCTTGGTCTCAAGGTTAACCTTGTAATTTTCAAACTTCCATTTGTCCTTTTATTTTGAGAGGGGCTGAAGGTTTTGCAGTTGCCAAATATTTAGTAAGTATTTTTAAAGGTTACCAGTAATCATGGATTCCCCGTCCCTAGGAAACTTGTGGGCATCTGTCTTTTTGTATACAGAGTTTTGGAATACACATTTTCAGGGAAAATCAAGGCATCTTGCTGAGAACGAAAAGGGAATCCGGGTTCTTGGAGTTCTCATTCACCGAAGTATACAGGGCCTCATTATAAGGTTTAATCAGGAATCTGGGCTTCTAGGTCCCCATATTGTTAGGGTGTCTTGTACAAGGGAACCAGGAATCTTGGATTCCAATTGTCCAGGAAACTTCTGGTGGTCTTTCAACGGATATACAAACAACTTGAATTCTACATCACCACGAATTATCTCGGTGTCTTGCTGAGAATGAAGCAGGAATCTGGGAAATGAGAGTCCTCATATACAGGAAACTTCAAGACTGTTGCGAAGGATGAATAAGGAATCTGGGCTACATGGGTCCTCAATACCGAAAAACCTACACTGCGTCTTGCTAAGGGCTAAACAAAATCAGGGCTTCGAGCACCCCTCATTTTTTTAGAGATATTTGCTATTTGGATATTACAAATCAATCATTCCTGGACTCCAGCAACACTCTGGTACTCTTGGTAGTTGTGAACGAGAATCTGGCACTACAAGTCCATTTAGATACACGGAACCTCTGACTCCAGATGTAGGACACAAATAATTCTCTCGGATTTTTTGTCTGTAAGCCCTGACCTCAGTGTTACCCCGTAGTCCAGAATCTTCAGTGGCTCCGCTGTTCGTTATTAGGACTTTGGGTTTATGTGTTCAATTTTTTTAGGAGGTATTATTGGGAGGGATCAAGGATTCTTAGATTCCATGTCCCCAGCCATATTCTTGTCATCTTTCTATGGGTATACAAGATTCTGGACTTCCAGGACAACAGGAAACATCTCGTCGTTTTACTTAGAACGAAATAGGAATCTGGGTCACTGTGTCCCTTGAAAGTTTCTACACACTTTACTAAAGAGGAACCAGGAAACTCGGTTTCCATGTAACTTGCAAACATCTGGGCATTTGCTGAATTATACGTGGCTTAAGGCAGTGCTCATACATAGGAATTGACAGGGACTTTAGCAAATGCAAATCTGGAATCTGGGAGTCCTGGTTCTCATATTATTCAGAGCAACGACCTAAATGCATAACACAAATCGGGCATTGCCGATCCCCAGGAACCTGTTGCGCCTCCTGATGGTTGTAACTGAGAATCTGGCCTACTGGTACGTTTGTTTCACAGGGTCCTGTAAGGCCAGATCCCACAATCCATGCAATCATCTGCCATTTGTTAATGTGATCACTGGCTTCAGGTTTACCTTGTAGTCCAGAAACAACTCCTGGACATTTGTTTTCGCATTGAGAATAAGTGATTATGGGGTCCCCCATATTTAGGATATATTCTTAGGGGAAACCAGCAATCTTCGATTCCAGGTTCCTGGGAAACTTCTTGGCGTATGAGTATTGATATGAAAGAGTTTGTACTTCCACGTCACAAGAAAACGTCCGGGCATCTTCCTGATATTAAAAAACAGAATGTGGATTATGGGAGGCCTCAATCCATTTCTACAGGGCTCCATTATAAGGACTTTTCTGAAATTTGGGCTTCTAGATCTCCAAGTTCTTCATAGCAAATTGCCACTTGTAATGGACAAGTGTCATTATAGATTCCCAGCAACCTTCTGGTCCTCTTGATTATTGTAACAAAGAACGAGTACGTGCAATTCAGTTGGGTTTCTCAGCACAACTAAAGCCGGATTACAGGACTAAGGCATCATCTCGCCATATTTGTGTGTAACTCTTGTCTTAAGATGTACCCTGTAATTCTACATCTTCCGTTTGTGAATCTATTTGATATGGCCTGGGGGGTTGTGATTGCTAAGCTTGTGGTATGTATTTTTAAAGGTAACCAGGAATCACGAATTCCATATACCTGGGAAACAGCTGGACATCTGTCAATTTGCATAAAGAATTTTGGAATCCAATCGCCAGGGAAAATCAGGGCATCTTGCTGAGAAAGAGAAGAGAATGCGGGTTCAGGGGTCCTCAATCGTCAAAATCTATATGGCCTCTTGATAAAGTTTAATGAGGAATCTGGGCTTGTAGGTCCTTCCATTTTTCAGAGCTACTTGGTGCGTGGGTACCTAAAATCTCTTATTACAGATCCAAGAAGATTCCGGTCCTTTCAATAGTTGTAATCGAGGATTTGGACCTACAATTTCGTTTGTTGCTTATGAACATATTGAGACATAATTCAGTTCCCTGGGTATCACCTGGCATTTTGCGACAAGATCCCTCCCTTCAGGTTACCTCAAAATACCGAAATTTCCTGTGGTCAGGCTGATGGAAATTGGGATATTGGGTTTAGAATATTCCACAATTTTATGATGTCTTTTTAAGGGGAACCTGGAACCTTGGATTACAGTTCCATCTATTGATATCCAAACAACTTCAATTCTATATTCATCAGGAAATATCTCGGGTACTGCTGAGAATTCAGCAGGAATTTTTGTAATGGGAGTCCTCATGTACGGGAAACTACATGGCCTCTTACTATGGAAGGATAAGGAATCTGGGTTGTACGAGTCCTCAAATCCGGACAACCTACAGGGTGTCTTACTAAGGAAGTAAAAAGTATCAGGGATTTGAAGCACGAATCTGAGGAATGGAAGTCCTCACATACAGAAAATTTCACAACCTCTTGCTAAGGACGAAGAAGGAATCTGGGTTACACATGTCTTCAATCCTAAAAATCTACAAGGCATCTTTCTAAGGGCTTAACAAGAATTAGGGTTTTGTTTTGTTTTTTGTTTTTTTTTTTTTGAGTTGGAGTCTCACTCAGTCTTCCAGACTGGAGTGTAGTGGCCACTTCCGGCCACCGCAGCATCGACCTGCTGGACTCCGGTGATCCTTCCGCCTCAGCCTTCCGAGTAGCTGGAATTACAGGCGTGCGCTACCATGCCCAGCTGATTTTTTGATTTATTGTAGAGATGAGGTCTCACTGCCCAGGCAGGTCTCGAACCCGCGGGCTCAGGCATTCCACTCACCTCAGCCTCCCAAAGGCGCAAGATTACAGGCTGAGTCACCGAACCCGAAGAATTAGGGTTTTGAAGAAGGAATCTCAGTAATTGGAGTGTTCATATACAGAAAACTACACAGCCTCTTCCTAAGAAAGGATCAGGAATCTGGTTTTCAAGAGACCTCAATGCTAAAAATCTACTGGGCTTCTTACTAATGGCTAAACATGAATCAGGATTTCTAAGCAAGAATCTGGGGAATGGGATCCTCATATACAGGAAACTACACGGGCTCTTGTGAAGGAAGAATAACGAATCTGGTTTACACAAGTCCTCAATTCCAAAATGTTCAGGGCGTCTTGGTAAGGCCTACAAGACTCAGACTTCGAAGTCCCCTTATTTTTCAGAGTAGTTTCCTATGTGCATATTAGGAAACAATCATTCCAGAAATCTTGCAATATTCTGGTCCTCTCATTAGTTTAAACGAAAATATGGAAGTACAAGTCCATTTAGATTCTGGTTCCTCTAACGCCAAATTCCAGGACACAAGTTTTTTGAATGTAAGCCTGAGTTCAGGGTAACCTCGTATGCCAGAAACTTCTGGTAGTTCAGCTTTTTGGAATTAGGACCTAGGGTTTAGATGTTGCACCAGGTTTACAAGGTATTTTTGAAAGGGCACCAGGGTCTTGGTTTACAAGTCCATAGGAACATTCGGAGTCTTTCTATTGGGAGTCACGTGTCTGGACTTCTAGGCAACGGGGAAAAATCTGGTTGTTCTTCTGAGAACGAAACAGGAATCTCGGACACTATGTCCCCAGAAAGCTTCTACTCATGTTACCAATGTGGAAAAAGGAAAATCAGTTTGCATGTGACTAGCAAACTTCTGGGCAGTTGTTAATTTTTCCCTGGCTTTAGATAGTTCTCATACCTAGAAGCCTACAGGAATTTTTAAATTGCTAATCAGGAATTAGGAGTCCCAGTCCCCACAATTTTCAGTACTAATTCTTGTATACGTACCACAAATCTGTCATTACCAATTCCCAGAAACCTGCTGCTTCTTTTCTTATTTGTAAAGTGAATCTGGCCATCTGCTCAGTTTTTATTACAGGAGACTGTAAGGCCAGATTCCACAACTGAAGGAATCATCTCGCCACTGTTTGTGTAATTTCTGACTTCAGGTTTACCTCCTAACCCAGAAACTACTACTGGAATTTTAGATTGATATTTGTAACTTGAGATTAGGTGTTACCAATATTTAGGACATTTTCTTAAAGGGGATCCAGCAATCTTGGATTCCAGGGCTCCTCTTATCTTTTGGGCTTATGAGTATATGTATATAAGAGTTTGTACTTCCACGTCGCTAGTTAACTTCCAGGAGTCTTACTGAGAACAAATAGAATCTGGGTTAAGGGTTCACAACTCCAAGAATTCTACATGGATATATTATAAGGGCTCATCTGAAATCTCGGATTCTATTTCGACACATTCTTTAGGGCTACAGGCCTCTTGAATATGACAATTTTGTCATTAAACATTCTCAGCAACCTTCTGGTTTTCTTGATAGTTGTAACTGAGAATGTGAACCCTCAAGTCTGTTGGGTTCCTTGTGACAACAAAGGGCAGATTCCAGGACACAAAGAATCTTATCACCATATTTCTATGTAACTATCGCCCTAAGAAGTACCTTGTATTCCTAAAACTTCTGTTTGTCCTTCTATTCCGACAGGGTCCCGGTGTTTTGAGGTTGCCGACTATTTATTACATACTTTTAAGGGTAACCAGAATTCATGGATTCCACGAACCTAGGTAATTTCTGGGCATCTGCCTATTTGTATACAGAGTTTTTGGATCCACATCATGAGGGAAAATCAGAGCATCTTGCTTAGAAAAAAAAGGAAATCCGGTTCTAGGAGTTCTCATTCGCCGGAATCTACAGGGTCTCTTAATAAGGTTTAAAGAGCAATCTGGGCTTCAGGGTCCCTACATTTTTCAGAGCTACTAGCTCCGTACATACACTTAATTAGTCATTACAGATCCCCAGTAACATTCTATTATCTTGATAGTTGTAATCGAGGATCTGGCCCAAATATCCTTTTGTGTCCTATGAACATCTAGGACCATAATCAGGTACCCCAGGAATCAAATGGCATATTGGTACAAAATCAATAGATTCAGGTTACCTCAAACTAAAAAAATTTCTTGTGGTCAGGAAGGTGAGAATTAGGATATTAGGTTTAGAAAATTCTACATTTTGGGGTGATCTTCTTAAGGAGAACCAGGAATCTTGGATTCCAGTTCCTCAATAACCTTATTGGAGTCTTTCTCTTGATATCCAAACAACTGGAATTCTGGGTCACCAGGAAATAACTCAGCACCTTGCTGAGAATGAAACAGTAATCTGGGTAATGAGAGACCCATATAAAAGAAACTACATGGCCTCTTGCTAAGGAAGAATAAGGTATTTTGGTTGCATGAGTCCTCACACGAAAAATCCACAGGATGTCTTACTAAGTGGTAACAATGAATCCGGTTTTAATGTAGGAATCTGGGTAGTGGGAGTCCTCAAAAACAGGAAACTGGACTGCCTATTGCTAAGTAAGAATTAGGAATCGGCGTTACACGTGTCCTCAATCCCTAAGAAACTTCTGGGCATCTTGCTAAGGGCTAAACACGAATCAGGGTTTTTGAAGCATGAATCTGTGGAATTGGGGTCTTCATATACAGGCAAATACATGAACTTTTGCTAAGAAAGAATAAGGAATACGGGTTACACGTGTTCTCTATCACAAAAGAACTACAGTGACTCTTGCTAAGAGCTAAACAAGAATAAGGGATTTGAAGCGGGAATGTGGGTAATACTCCTCATAACAGGAAACTTCGAGTTCTCTTTCTAAGGAAAATTAAGGAATCTGTTTTACCGGTTCCTCAATCACAAAATCTACATGGTATCTGGCTAAGGGCTAAATAACAATCAGGGTTTCAAAACAGGAATCTGGGGAAAGGGAGTCCTCATATACAGGACACTACACGGCCTCCAGTGAAGGAAGAATAAAAAATCCGTGTTACACGAGTCCTCAATTCGAAAAAATTCTTAGAGCGTCTTGTTACTGGGCAAACAAGAATCAGGGTTTCCAGCTCCCCTCATGTTTTGGAGCTGTTTAGTATGTGGATATTAGGAATCAGTCAATTCAGGAATCCAGGAACATTCTGGTCCTCTTGATATTTTTAAATGGGTATCTGGCACGACAAGTCCATGAGATTCCTCGGGACAACTGAGGGCAAATTCCAGCTAAAAATGGATCATCATGCCATATTTGGATGTAACTCTTGGTCTCAAGATGAACCTTGTAATTCTCAAACTTCCATTTCTCCTTTTATTTTGAGAGGGGCCGAGGGTTTTGCAGTTGCCAAATGTTTAGTAAGTATTTTTAAAGGTAACCAGGAATCACGGATTCCCCGTCCCTAGGAAACTTGTGGGCGTCTGTCTTTTTGTATACAGAGTTTTGGAATACACATCGATAGGGAAAAGCAAGGCATCTTGCTGACAACGAAAAGGGAATCCGGGTTCTGGAGTTCTCATTCACTGAAGTCTATAGGCCAACTTGATGAGGTTTAATCAGGAATCTAGGCTTGTAGGTCCCAATATTGCTAGCGTGTCTTGTACAAGGGAACCAGGAATCCTGGATTCCAATTGCCCAGGAAACTTCTGGGGGTCTTTCATTTGATATCCACACAACTTGAATTCTACATCACCACGAAATATCTCGGTGTCTTGCTGAGAATTAAGCAGGAATCTGGGTAATGGGAGTTCTCATATACAGGAAACTTCATGACTCTTGCGAAGGTTGAATAAGGTATCTGGGCTACATGGGACCTCAATACCAAAAATCTACACTGCGTCTTGCTAAGGGCTAAACAAGATCAGGGCTTCGAGCACCCCTCGTGTTTTAGAGCTATTTGGTATGTGGATATTACGAATCACCAATCCTGGACTCCAGCAACACTCTGGTACTCTTGATAGTGGTGAACGAGAATATGGCAATACAAGTCCATTTAGGTACTCGAAACCTCTGATTCCAGATACACGACACATGTAATTCTCTCGGATTTTTTGTATGTAAGCCCTGATTTCAGTATTACCTCGTACTCCAAAAACTTCAGTGGCTCCGTTGTTCGTTATTAGGACTTTGGGTTTAGTTGTTCTATTCTTTTTTGGAGGTTTTATTGGGAGGGAACCAGGAATCTTAGATTCCACCTCCCCAGGCATATTCTTGTCATCTTTCTATGGGTATACAAGAGTCTGGACTTCCAGGCCAACAGGAATCATCTCATCGTTTTGCTTAGAACGAAATAGGAATCTGGGTCACTGTGTCCCATGAAAGTTTATACATGCTTTACTAAAGAGGAACCAGGAAACTCGGT
>NW_007246819.1:0-10945 GCF_000164805.1 Carlito syrichta
TGGACAGATAACAAAACTTCAGGAACCTTTTGTCCCTACATCATTCCTTCCATCCCCATTACACTTTGGGGATGCAATATTCTTGCTCAAATGGGCATGTTTCTATATAGTCCAGATGACAAGGTGTCAGCACAAATGCTACAAATAGGATGCAATCCCTTAAAGGGAATTGGAAGGAACAGACAGGGCATAAAAGCACCTGTTCAGGTTGTAGAGAGGAAAGACCAGTCTGGTATTGGCTTTTCAAATTTTCCCTAGGGGCCATTGTTCCTGAGGCTGCTGATCCCATTATCTGGAAAGATGATAAACCAGTTTGGTTGGAAAAATGGCCCATACCCTCAGAGAAACTTAAGGCAGCAAGAGAATTAGTTCAACAGCAGTTGGAGGCTGGCCATATAGAGCCTTCTGCCAGTCCTTGAAAGGCTCTTATATTTGTTATAAAAAATTTGGAAAATGGAGACTTTTACAGGATCTAAGAGCCATTAATGCCACCATGGAGGCTATGGGTGCATTGCCTGGGCTGCCATCTCCGGTTGCTATTCCTGCTGATTATAACATCATAGTTATTGATCTACAGGATTGCTTTTTTTCTATACCTTTAAGTTCTCAAGACAGTAAAAGATTTGCATTTAGTTTACCTTCTCATAATTTAAAGCAGCCGTTCCAGAGATATCAATGGAAGGTCCTGTCACAAGGTAAGAAAAACAGCCCTACCTTGTTCCAGAGGTTTGTAGATGCAGCCTTGCAGGATATAAGAAACAAATATCCTAATCTTTATTTAATTAATTACATGGATGATATTTTATTGGCTCATGCAGATCGTGCTCACTTGCATAATGTTTTGAATGAAACAGTAACAGCATTGGCTAATTGTGGCTTGAAAATTTCTCCTGAAAAAATTAAAACCAACCCACCCTTTACTTATTTTGGCCTAGTGTTGAACACTCAAACTGTGAGTCATCAACCTCCACAATTAAGGAAGAATCATTTGGTTACCTTAAATGATTTTCAGAAATTATTAGGAGATATTAATTGGCTGATACCTTATTTACATGTCACTACTGCAGATTTAAAGCCTCTTTTTGAAATACTGCAGGGGGATCCCTCCCCTACTTCTAAAAGAGTCTTAACACCCGAGGCAAAAGAGGCCTTAACTCTCGTGGAAAAGGCCATTGAGTCCCAAAGGGGGAAAAGAGTAAGTTATGATATACCATGGGAGTTAATTGTGTTGGCTACTCCTCATACCCCAACAGGGTACTTGTGGCAGGAAGGATCTATGGAATGGTTACATTTACCACTTTTCTCTAAAAAAGTTTTAGCATCTTATCTGTACTTAGTAGCTTTGTTAATAATCAAAGGAAGACAGAGAAGCGTGGAATTGTTTGGAAAAGATGTGGATAATATCATCATCCCATATGACAAAACTCAGTTTCAAACTTTGTTGCAAAATAATGATGATTGGCAAGTGGCTTTGATTGATTTTAGAGGACAAATTTTGTTTCATTTGCTTAGAAATCCACTGTTGCAGTTTGTCAAATGTAATCCTATAATTATTCCTTGTGCATGCTCCTTAGTCCCTCTCGAGGGAGCAGTATTGGTTTTTACTGATGACTCTTCTAATGGTAAATCAGTGGCAGTAATTAATGACAAACCTCATATTTTAAGTACTTCAGAGACTTCAGCACAAAAAACAGAATTAAGAGCTGTCTTATATGCCTTTACTGTTCTAAAAGACAAGAGATTTAACTTGTATACTGATTCTTGTTATGTTCAAGGGCTCTTTCCTCATATTGAGACAGAAACTTTTCCTGTTAGTAAAACCACAATTTTGGAATTGCTTATACAACTGCAAGAATTGATTCATGTTAGAAAAGAGCAATTTTTCATTGACCATGTCAAATCTCATTCTGGCCTTCTGGGACCTCTACATGAGGGTAATCAATTGACTGATAATTTAACAAAACCTGCTATCTATGCAACTTTGGAGACAGAGGCAGTCATTCAATCTCAACTATCTCATAATATTCATCATCAAAATGCTACTGCTTTACGTTATGAATTTCAGATACCTAGGGAAGCAGCAAGGCAGATTGTCAAGAATTGTCCAGCATGTCCTACTTTTGTTAATGCTCCAGCAGGAGTTAATCCACGAGGATTAAAACCTCATGTATTATGGCAAATTGATGTAACTCACGTACCTACATTTGGAAAATTTTCTTATGTGCATGTGACTGTGGATACATTTTCTCACATTATTTTAGCCTCAGCAAGAACTGGAGAAGCTTACAAGGACGTGGTGCAACATTTATTTTTTGGTTTCTCACAATTAGCTATGCCAAAACAACTTAAGACTGACAATGGTCCTGCATATACATCGAAATCTTTTCAACAGTTTTGTCCTCAATTTAATATTTTTCATTCTACAGGAATTCCTTATAACCCACAGGATCAAGCCATAGTTGAAAGAGCCCATCAAACTTTAAAAGCTCAAATACATAAATTACAAGAGGAGGAGTTTAGGTATAGTTCTCCTCATCATGTTTTAAATCATGCTTTGCTTGTTATAAAACATTTAAATTTGGATTCTTCAGGCAACTCATCTATGGCTGAACACTGGAACCCAGAAGAAAATGTCAAACCTATGATAAAATGGAAGGATCTTCTCACAGGCCAATGGAGAGGACCTGATATATTACTAACCAGTGGGAGAGGATATACTTGCATATTTCCACAAGATGTGTCAACTCCTGTTTGGATTCCTAATCGATTCATTCAAAATGCCCCCACTAACCCAAAGACTGAGATGGGTGGCATGAATCCTGTTGAAACAAAGGAATAGACCAGAGAAATATGTAAACAAAATAAGAGTTTTCACTTCTTTTGTTCTCTCCTGTTCCTCCTACAACTCCAATTCCTGCCTTCCCTACTACTCTTGTTTCTTGTAATTTGTTCTGAGTCCCTTCTCCTTTACCTGGGAAGGAAGGGCAGGCATCTACGGCCGTGGTGCCTAGCTCTGACTTTCAATCTTTCTCTTTTACCTTTGGAGAAGGGGCAGGTGCCAAAGGCCATGGCACCTGACACCAGCCTCCAGTCTCTCTTTTACCTTTGGAGAAGGGGTGGGTGCCAAAGGCCACAGTACCTAACCCCAACCTTCAGACTTCTCATCCCCCCTTCTCAAGTGGGTGGCTCAGACAAAATGATGTTAAAAATTCTTCTTCTTTGTCTTCTTATGATAAATTTCTCTCAATTTCAACTTTCACAGATGGAAGTAAAGTAGTCATATAAGTGAATCCTGTTAGTTAGCTACAAAATAAATAGATGTTAATAAGCAGACTAGACTGGAAGGACAAGTTCTTTGGATGTATTTTATCTCTCATCCAGCAATGGCACAAACTCCAAGAATTAGAAAAGGGCCCACAAACCCCTCAACTATAACTATTGGACACAGTCTTTAAAGTCTTTTAACAACTGGGAGCAGAAAAGAATGCAGGACCAAAAACATAACATAAATTTACTGCATGCAGTCTGAGACATCGAGGTGGGAGAAGAACTCACCATCTGCTACCTGGATATGCTGATGATGAGTGAGGAGCGCCAGAAGCAGCTGAGGGGCCAATACTGCTTTATGTGTGACTGTATCCAATTCCAAACCCAGGACAAGGTGATCTGCAACTCTTTCACCATCTGTACTGCAGAGATGCAGAAAGTGGGTTTTGGCCTGTATCCTAGCATGTCTTTGCTCAATCACAACTGTGACCCTAACTGTTCAATTGTGTTTAATGGACACCACCTCTCAGCGTACCTGCTTGCCTCTTCAATGACATGGAAAAGGACTGGTCACTCATCCAGCGAGATACTGGCTTCCTGAAATGGAGAGACTGTGCTTATAACTCTAAGGTGGACTATACTGTACCTGGTGAAAGACTATATATTAGTGACTGGGGTTTTAATGGCTCTACCCAATGTTTATAAGGTGTCTTTTTAACTAATTGTTTGACTAATGCCTTTTGCGAAGGTTCTGTTATTCTTGAGCAGCCATTTTATTTGATGTTTCTTGTATAATTGTCATCTCATTGGTATGATGCATATGGTTACAGATATTGTATGAGGCTAATGCTCTTTTAGAAAGACAGAAAAGATTTTTGGTTACTTTTAATTTTAGGAGTTACAGCTTTAATTGCTACTTTGAGCTGTAGCATTATCTAGGGAATTTCATACAACTACGTTTGCTGATTGGCTATCTAAAAACATTTCTATTGCCATAGCTATTCAGGAAATCATAGACCAGAAATTTGAAAGTAAGGTTAGTGTTTTGGAGGAAGGAGTTTTAGCAGTAGGGCAAGAACTTGTGACCTTAAAAAAGAAATTGGCTCTCCAATGTCACTCTGAGTTTAAATCTGTTCATACTTGGGACAAAGTAACTTGGAATTTGGAACCATTCAGACCTGAATATAGACCTTACTAAATTACATCAAGAAATGCAGGCATCATTTGCTAACCAAAAAACATTAATGTCTATGCTCATCAATGTGGTCATTTGCGGAGCAGTGATTCTTTTGTTGCTCTGTTTACTCACAATCATCTTCACAGTGTTAAAGAAGAGTCAGCTCAATATGGAGTTTTATGGTTTCATGCAAAAAAAATAAAAAAGGGGGAGATGTTGGGAGCCAGCCACGGAGGCCCTCTGAGCATTAGGGATCAGGAAGGACCATTGACCCCGAGACCACTAGGATGCGTTCGGGAGCTATTGACCCCATTTCCTCCCCCTTTCTACTCAGCACTAACCAGATTAAGCTCCTGTGAGCTCAAAACATAAAAACGCTGAGACCAGAATGAACACAACTAACTTTAGAAGCTCATTGCTCCCATTCTTCCTCAAACTGCAGTTTTGGCTTTCACACAACTTATAATTCAAACTTGTGTCACATCTAAGAGCCTTAGTATTGGTCACAGGCTTCTGGGTCATGGTCTTAGAATTTATTGAATGTGTAAATTGTAGAATATAGTTTTAGAAGACAGCCATTGTGTTGAAAGAATGCAGTTGGGTTACTTGCAGGTAGCCCACTGTGAACTTTGGACTGGGTCACTTTCCAAACATTCTGGGATGGGCCACATTCATTTGTAAAGTAAATACTTAAGCTTCTATAGAATTGTTTAACTTGACATAAATCAATCAGCTTAGGATGAAAAAGGTTTATAGAATATGTCAGTCACAGACTAGGTTATCCTTTTTTATGGGATTTTACAATTATCCTATGAAAAGGGTTTAAAGGCAATCATTGATTAAGTTTTCATGGATTAAGGTTTCTGGTGGGTGGGGGACGCCCCTCCCACATCTGACTTTGTGTATAAAAGACCCATTGTAATTCCCAATAACACACATCGTTTCTGCAGTAGACTGGAGTCCAGTCTCTTTCTTTCTCTCTTTCTCTCTTCTTCCCCCCAATTGCTGACGCCGTCGCCACCTTTGGGATACCCTGAACACGGCTGGTGCTGGTCCCCAGCAATATGTCAGTATGAGACGATCCTACAGAAAAGAACCCACTCCTGTTCAGTGTTTACTCACATTGGCAGATGAGTGACAAGGAAACTTCGGAAGGGGAAGCCAGAATACCATCCTGGGCACCCACATGTCCACTGCCCTTAGGGTGCCCTGGACACCAGGAAGCATGTGTAAGAAGTTGGTGGTGGGGAGTAAATGTGGGCGTCGGTGCGGCTAGAGCTGGCAATAGGAGCATGGCCACAATTGGGAAGTGAGAAGGGGATAAAGGGAAGCGGTATGTTGGGAATCTGGGAAGAGGAATAGAAAGTGGGTCTGGGACAGAAGCTGGATCAAACTGAGTCCTTCAGCTGTGGGAGGAGGGTTCAGAGACTGGTCACTGGGTGAGTCGTAGGCCAGCAGACAAGAACACCATGAGGGGCAGGTGAGTGGGACTCTCAGTGTCAGTTGGAGAGAGACCAAAGTTCTAGTTTCCTCCAAATCTTCTCCTGTCTGGTCACTGCCGTAACAACCCAGATACTTTATACTCTCTCTGGACCAATCACCTGCCACCACTCCAGGTGCGTCACACTGGACAACTCACTGACACTACCCTATTCTAAGACCAGGTCCTCCCCCACATGGCCCCCACCTTGTGCCATCCTAAGGGACATGTCCTCTCAGAATCTTGGCAGACCTTCTGATTTGTGGTTTTTGCCAGCCCACTTCCCAAGTTCTCTGGTCTGCTCCATTCATCCCCAAATTCCTAGGTACAACATAAAATAATTTAATGGATGTAATCTGGAGGTCTCAAATGCAAATAGCTGAACCACATCCAATTGTAATTATGTCAAGAAGACACTTGGTTTAATATTGACAGGTTTTTAAATCTCTGGGATTACAAAAAGGAAGTTATGCTTCAGATTAACGGTGAATAGGATTTAGACGGAATTTAATCAAATTGTAGTCTTGCTCAGAATTGCATTGTGTCTTTGGACACAATGGTTGCTACTTGTGATATAAGATCAACTTAAAAAATATTTTAAGGTAAGATGAGTAGATTTCAACAAAAATATAAAGAAAGTAATAATACAGATGATTCCAAAAAAAGGGCAAAAATTTTGGATATGGACAACAATTATTGAAATTGAAGAAATATTGAACAGAGGGACACTGGGATGTCCCACCCCATTCATGAACTAGTTGAATAGCATTCTAATTCACTGCACTGTATTTTGATACAACAGGCCTGACACAGTCATGTACTCAGAGTTTCTTGATGTCAGTCATCTCCAATAAGGTCTTAGCTAGACTGTAGAAAATGGGACCCTAAATCCAGGAAGTTCTTGTTTCCTTGGGAATGAATATTATTTGGAGGTCGATTCTCAGGATCCTAGAAAAGCTACTGAATGCCAGGGAAAAGTAGTTCATTTACCATACAGAGCTGGACAGAGTCCACATGGAGGCACTCAAGTGAGTTCTTAACCTTGGTTCCTTTTAAAACATGCTAATGGGGATTGAGGTCAGAAAACAGCATACAAGAAAGCTCCAAGCTCTTTTTTTCCCCCTAGAAACACTGAAACAAAAACAAAGAAACAATCAGAAACTGTCTAAATTGAGTTAGTACTTGCTCTGGAAAACACTCGGAGGTTTACAACCCAGAAAATGTCCAATGAATTAAAAACTATCTTCAAAATGGTAGGAAAGTTATGTGGCCTCTTTACTTACCCTTGCCATATCCTTTTAGCAGCATGGCAGTCTTGGTCTTGAAAAGTGGCAGTTTAGTTATGTCTCCTCCTTGCCCCCAATCAAAAGAACCAGAGCAAGTTATTGTATACAGTTGTTTTATCTTATCTGGATGTAATCTGAAGTTTTCATTTCACATAACTCAGAATACAGTTGAGAAGAGGAGTTGGCACTACTCATAAAATCTACAAGACAGATGAGAGAGTTACAGGTGTCTGTGGCAAGTTATTACTGGTGAAAACATACATTAGAAATTTGAGGACTGGAGAAGAAACTGAAGTGAGACTCTCAGGGAAATTAGCATATAGAAACAGTTGTGCCTATGGGAGAATTTATAAAATCATGCTCATGCCTAGTCAATAGGCATGTGCATAATTATCCTGAGTAGGTATTAAACTTTTTCCTCAGTTGATCTCCAGTCTCAAAGCCAGCTAGCTAAGTTGTGAAGGATTGCCTCAGCCCATTGACAGTTTGCTAAAATTGGTAGAGGTGCTTATTCTCTTCACTGTGTGTGTGTGAGTTTTTGTTAGTTAAACACCTGATGCCTGATGCTCAAGCAAATCTTTTCCACAACATCAGCAGAACATGAATTTAAAAAGCAGACACTTCTGTAATCACAGCTAACAGGCAACATTATTTGGAAAAGTAAACAGTTTGGAAGAGTTTCAAAACAATTGATTACTATTGCTTCCATCAATCAAGAATGAGAAAAAGAATATGAATAAGAAAAAGAAGAAGTAAAAGAAGATGAGAAGGAGGAGGAACAGGAATAGGAGAAGGAGGGTGAGAACGCAAGCTCTGAGGACTATCTGATTTTCAGAGATACTACATTAGAATACTGAAAGTTCCAATATTCCACTATAAAATAATCACAGGCATACAAAGAAGCAAAGAAAACCCAGCAAAGAGCAAAGTTAATTGACAGAAATTATTCCTGAGGAATCCCAGATATTGGGCATACTTGATAAGTATTGGAAAACAAACATGTTAAATATCCTGAAATAGCTGGGGGAAAAAAGTGGATAAATAATTTTTTTAAAGCTGGGAAAAGAATATATAGACAGCCAGAGAAACTCAATAAGGATAGACATTGTTACAAAAAAATTAAATAAAAATTTTTATGCAAAGAAACCTGATAACTGAAGCCAGGCTCGGTGGCTCAGCCTGCAATCCCACACCTTTGGGAGGCTGAGGTGAGTGGATTGCCTGATCCTGCAGGTTCGAGACCTGCCTGGGCAACTTGGCGAGACCTCATCTCTACAATAAATCAAAAATCATCGGGGCATGTTAGCACGTGCCTGTAGTTTCAGCTACTTGAAAGGCTGAGGTGGAAGGATCTCCAGAGTCCAGCAGGTCGAGGCTGCAGTGGTCGGGAACAGCCACTGCACTCCAGTCTGGGCGATAGAGTGAGACTCCAACTCAAAAAAAGAAAGAATCTGATAACTGAGGAAAGAAATTTCCCTAGAAGGTTCAAAAACATATTTGAACAGGCAGATGAAACAACCAGGGAACTGAAGATAAGCCAACCCTGAGGAACACCGAGAATGAAAAATACTGAGCAGAAACTAAGGGACATGGAACACCATGAAGCAGACCAAGGTATGCATAATGGATGACTCAGAAGGAGGAGAGAAAAAGAAACAGAGAGCTTATTCAAAAACATAATTATAGAACATTACAAAAATACATTGGTGTATAAATACAAAAAATTAAACTCCAAATGAGATAAACCCAAGGTACCCACACAGAGACACATTATAGTCCAACAGTGGGAAAACAAGGAGAATGAGTGAATCTTTAAATCTTGAACAGAAGTGATTCATCCATATACAAGGAATCCTCAATAAGATTGTCAGCCATTTCTCTTTAGAAATCTCACTGAAGTTCAGAGGCAATTGGCTGATATATTTAAAGTGTTGAGAGAAAAAAATACCTGTCACCCAAGAATTTTGTATCTTGTAACACTGTCATACAAAAATGAGGGGAAAATAGAGGTATTTCCAGATAACAAAAACCAATAAATTTTTTAGGTTTATGAAGGGTTTACAAAACATTGTAAAGATTTAACCTTTAGGTTAAAATGAAAGGACACTAGTTATTATCTCAAAGCTATATGAAGACATAAAGATCCCCAAAATGTAAATATATAAGAGAATGCAAAAAACAGTATTATTGTAATTTTGGTTTATTGCTCCACTTTTAATTTGCAGTAGGACTTACCAGAAAAAAATGCATACAAATAATATAGACATATGTGATTGGGCACAGAAGACATAAAGATGTAATTTGTGACATCAACATAAAAAGGGAGTAGGAACTTTATTTTTTTATAAAAAATATTTTTTATTATGATATTGTGGGGTACAGATAAGGGTTAGGTATACAAATATGATTCTTCAGGCACCCTTGTTGATAAGAGGTGTCTCCCCATTCCCAGACAGATGTTTACTACCATTAGTCCCATCTCCCTTTCCCTCACTTCCCCCCATATTTTCCCACCACTGTCAGTCATTTTCCTATGGTAATATGTTGGATAATCAAGGTCCACTATATGAGTGAGAACATGTGATACTCAGATATTTGTTTCTGTGAGAGGTCGGGAGTAGGAAATTGAAAGAAGTAGATTTTTAAATGCAATTGAAGAGGAGTAGCAATCTAATACAATTCAGACTGCTATAAATTTAGGATGTTAAAAGTAATTTGCATAGCAACCATGATCAAATACCTATATAAAATATATACAATATAAAAAAAATAAATTAGAAGAGGAACTAAATGTGTGTCTCACACACACTCAAATACACACACACACACACACACACACACACACACAAACTAAACATAAAAAAGGCAGTTATAGAAAATGAGGAACAAAACATCTTTAAGCCATACAGAGGACAGATAGGAAAATGGCAGTAGTACGTTTTACTTATCAGTAATTATCTTAAGTATAGGTGTATTAAAATCTCCAATTCAGACAGGTTCCAGGTCCTGTGGATTCTGAATCCATTTCTGCTATTATGTAACCAGATGCATTGAAAGACAAGGCTTGAAGTGCTCATTGCTAACTTTTGACATTATTTTAATAAGAAATGGTTTAACTGTGCCCTAGATAGGATGGCAGACCCCAAATAGGCAGAAAGGCCATCCTGTGTGTGAAGAGTTTGTGGGTAGGTGAGATCTTTACTGCACAACTGTGGATACAGGGCTGAAAGCCCAAAAGGGAATCTGACAGGCAGCTGCCATTACTCCTCCAGTGTAAAGGTGGACACGTTTTATGTTCCTATTGGGTCTTGTCATTCTGGATGGCATTTGGGAGATATAATTAAATCAAAATTATCTCCCAACCCAGAAACCCCTTCCCAAAGATAAAAGACAGATAAAACAATAAAACTCTCTCATAACACAATAAACCAGAATGAGATGTGCATCAGAGTAAAACATGAAGGGATTGCAAGGATTGGAGATATTCCAGCTTTATTTATTTATTCAAGTTGTATTTTTGTTATATATATATATATATATATATTTAAATGTGGAGTACAATTCAACATTAGGTATATCAATGTTCATTATGCATATACCCTTGCTGATAAGATGTGCCCCAGAACATCCTGCAGATTGTCACTACTGCAAACCCATCCCTGCCTTCCCCTGCAGTTTACCACTACTACTGATCTTTTCCTTACAGAATTACATTAATTGTTCAAGGTCCACTTA
>NW_007246819.1:11187-16893 GCF_000164805.1 Carlito syrichta
GCAAGTATCTTTTTCAAAGAGTGATTTAAGTTCATCTGGGTATATTACCAGTAGGGGAGTGCTAGGTCATATGGAAGGTTGATTTTAGTTATTTTAGGAATCACCAAACTGTTTTCCACAGAGGTGGTATTAGTTTGCACTCCCATCAATAATGTAGAAGTGTTCCTTTTTTGCTGCATCCTCTCAAGCATCTGTTGTTTTCTGAGTTATTGATGGTGGCCATCCTGACTGGAGTTAGCTGGTATTTCAGTGTGGATTTAATTTGCCTTTCTTGGATGACTAGTGAGACTGAGCATTTTTTCATGTATCTGCTTGCCGCTGGGAAGTCTTCTTTTGAGACGTGTGTATTCATATCTTTTGCCGACTTTGTAATGAGGTTGTTTGTTTTTTTCTTTTCATATGACAACCTTTTATATAACCAAGAAGATTCAACTCATGACATATATGTTCTCGAGATTAATAATAATAGTTCACAAGTTAGAAGACTGGACAGTGGCTTTTGTCCTACATAACTTGTCCTAAATCGAGCAGGTAATCAGGGAGTCATCTGCGTTTGCTAACTGACTTCATTAAAAGGAAAGGCAAGCACAATTTTTGAGAGAAAATAGTTTTTCTATTTGGAGCCAGGTTCCTGCTAAAGTAATGTCTCTACCTCCCACAAAAACTATAATATAGGACAATACCTTCTTTGATATTTACCATTCTAATACATGGTCTCCAGGTCCTGGAAAAAGACATTCCTGAGTCAAAAAGACTGAAACAGGGTCATTTAACTCTTTAAAATATTTACATATGATCCAAAAATACTGAGAAATAACCTAGAGCAAAGTTTTGTAATTTAAATCTTTTAATAATAGGGAGAAAGGAGTGAAATCTCTGCTCTTGTTTTGAAGTGGGGCCATTCAGACTCCTACATCTAATTTACATTTGCTCTTACCCCAGTTAGTTCCAAAGTCCTGGTGTTAAACTCCTAAACATGTGAATTCTGATAGTTGCTCAACTCCAGTACTTGAGAGGCAGCCTTGGGACACACTGTGTGTGCATGAAAGAGAGTTCCTGGAGAAGTAAAAGGTAAAAGGGGGCAAAGTATGATCAAGTATGCATGAGTGGGGACAGGGTAGAACTTGTGGTATCAACTGGTTTGTGCTACAGATACTGGCCCAGGCAAGCTGTGCTCTTGCTCATCACTGTATTTATGTGGGAAAATTAGATTATAACTGAGTGGTCTAGAATCCTAGGCTGGTGAAAAGAACAGGTTGCTGCTGTAAATTCAGGGTCTAGGGGAGAGAATAAGGCAGAAATTCTTGAATCTCCTTGTGAGTTTTGGTGGGAATTCCAGAAGCATTCCAGGAGAGCTATGGTTTGGATTTCTGAGAGTGGAGGCTTTCTCTGAAAGTGTTGTGGCCTCATAACTGCTACTCTGCAGGTTCTTGAGTGGTTGGGAATCATATGGCTCCAGGAGAGTGAAGGAAGAGGGTTTGTCCTCAGAGTTCTTTTCCTCTGTGTCATCAGTTCCTGCTGATTTCAGGAGGTAAGAGATGCTGAATCCCAGGCAACCTGCCATTTGATGGACTCTGCAGAAGAACAGAGCCTTTGTTCCCCAAGAGACCCACAATCTCCCTCCAGGCTTTCACTGTTTCCTCTGTTTCACTAATGTAGCTCTCCAGAGGCACTTGGTCTGAGTGTCAGAAACCTGGGTGTAAAAATTACTCTCCATTCTTTAGGTATCACTCAGGGCATAACATCAGAAATTCCTAAAGTATGAGCATAAAGGGTGTGTTTATCTCAGTGTTGTTAAAAAAAATTAAAGAACATCAGCTAGGCACTAAGGCCCTCACTTTTAATCTCAGCACATTGATCTGCCTAGAATGGAGGATTGCTTGAGGCCAGGAGTTTGAGACCAGCCTGGGTAATATGCAGAGACCCTGTCTCTGCAGAAGAATAAGGAAGAGCAGGAGCAGGAAGAAGAGGAAGATGAATTGGATAAAGAGGGGAGAGAGGAGAGAGAGAAGGAGAAAAGAGGGAGAAAGGAGGAGGAAAATGAGAAGTAGAGAAGAAGAGAAGGAGAGCAGAAAACAGAACAAGAAGAAGGAGGAGAGGAATGAGAAGAAAAATAAGGAGGAGGAAGAGGGGGAGGAAGAAGAAGAGGATTAGCAGGAGGATGATGGGGAGAAGAATAGCAAAGAGGAGAAGGAAAAGAATGAGGAGGTGAAGAAGAAGAGAAGGGGGAGAAGGAGAAGAAAGAGGAGGGACTGGGGAGGAGGAACAATGAACAAACGTGCAACAGTGGTTCAATAAAGTGTGGTGAGATGGAGGGGCTCTTCTGACAAGGATGCCATGATGATTATTTGGCATGTCAACCAATATAAAATAAAACCAACACTGTAGGACAGCAGCCAAAAGAAAAGGCATTTTAATTGGGGTTGTAGAAATCGCAATTTTGAAGATACAAATCTAGCAAGCAGCAAAATGGTGTCTGCCCAGGCAAGTTTGAGTGGGGATTTTTAAAGTTCAGGGTATGTCTACACACTGAAACAAATTTACCCCAGACCATGACTGATGATGGCTGGCTGACAACTTAGAACGTCCCCGGTGATGATTTGTATAATTTGGCACCTTTGTCTCCCCAGATTTATAAACAGGCTGTGTCATCAGTTTCATCTAAAAACAGCTGCTTCTTTGGGATTTTTAGAGTTTGACCCAGTTCAAGTGGTCAAGTTCCACCTGGGTGTGCACATTTATTACAGTCTACTTCTGGACTTCCTCTTTTAATTTATTGTCTTATCTATCCATACACTTTTGCTGCACTGTTTCAATGACTCAAGCTTCATAATTGAGTAGCTTTTAATATCAATTATGACAGAAAGCATGGTCCCCATGTATGAGGTTTTCAAGGGCACGATGAATATCCTGGGACCTTGAACTGGGAATGTTTCTTTTCATCTGCCAGCTTTATCAATTATTTACCCTTAGCGGTAGGTATCCCATTTTGAAGACACAGAAACTGAAGTGAAGTCAGTGAGGGAAGGTGAGTCCTCCACCGTGAAAACTCTGAATTTCACATAGTTCAGAAATGTCCAGTCAGGAACACTCAGTTGTGAATGACAAGGCTGACTCAAAGCATGGATAGAGTTAGAAATTGATCTCTATGGGGAAGACAAAGCTAATAATGAGATGTCATTCAACTTCACTCAAACATCACTAGCTCCCAGCATGAGTGAACATGTCTGCAGGGCCAGGCTCAGCCCTGGTGAAAGAATCAGTTCTTTCTGCCTCGAGGAACTCATGGTAGCCTGCAGGTGCAGGCAAGAATGGGACCAGGCAGTCATCGAGGGTGGCATTGGGCTGTGGGCATTCAGAGTAGGGGTCTCATGGTCATAACCTGGGTCCTATCTTCTACCTTTGAAATCTAGGCCTGGGCCAAGAACTTGGCAGTCGGTGGATTATTTGGGGAAGTGGATCCAGGGAGGAGAGTGAGGGATCGGGAGAATGTAGGGGGAGATAGAAAAACTGGAGCAAGGGTGATGCAGATGCTCTCACTGATGGTAACTGAGGCTTATGCAAAGGAATCCATAGGGAGTTCTTTAGAAAGGGTGCAAGTTTGTGTGTCTTTCTCCTAGAGACAAGGGAGAGAATTTTTTCCCAGGTTCATGTCTGTCATTGTTTGAGGATTGTCACATGGGAGAAGGGCAAGAGTCACGGAATGTGTGAAACAGGCTGCATGGCCTGTTTGCCTGAGCCATGACTGGATTCCAAGGTGAGGTGAGAAGATCTGAGACAGGGAGACAAGAGGCTCCAGCTCTTCCTAGCTGGCTGTCTGGTTGTGGAACAAGGTGACCAACCAGCTGACCTGTGTGGTGATGTGGCAAAGACCAGGCAGTGCAGAAGGCTGCTTGGGATCCTTTCCCCTTTTCCCCATTTTGGAAGCTACCTGGCAAACCTGTCAGGGCAGCCATCTATCCTGAGGACTTTTCTTCAGTGGCAGATTCAGAGGCTCCACCCAGCAACTCAGTCACCATGGGTCCTCAGTTTCCAAGGATGAAGGGTGCCTGCGGTGGTAGGACCCATGGTGGTCACAAGCTTGTACCTCAAAGACTCATCCCAGCCCCTGGTGCCCAGGACTTCCAACCTTTTCTGTCCCCTCCTCCAATGAAGGTTTTGTCTTTTGCTCCGATTCCCTCTTTCTCTGCTTCTCCCTACTTTTCTCTCTCTTCCTTTCCATATCCCCTCCCTCAAGTCGTTCCTCTTTTGTCTCTTTCTTTGATCCTGTTTTTCCTCATTTTTTTCACTATTACTCTATGAACCAGTGATCCTATTTCTCTATTTCCCTGTGATCCTCTTGGAAATCCTCTTCCTGCCTCTCAGATCTCTCCTTATCTCTTGTTCCATCTGCCTTCATTCCTCTCAGTCTCTCCTTTTCTCTGCATTTCTCTCTGCATCTCTGTATCTCTGTTCAAGTCTCTGAATGCCTCTGTCTCCCTGGTTCATTTATCTCTCATTGTAGGCTCCTGTATCTTTGTCTTTCTGTGTCTTACATATTTTCTCCTCTCTCCCAATGCTCAAATCAGTCTCTCTTAATCAATCTCTCTTGGTTGCTGAATCACTGAGGTTCCTTCTGCCTTTATTTTTTACTTTCTTCCTCCCATATATCTGTTGTTTTCCTCCTTTATCTAATTCTCCACTGCTCAAATTTCAGTATTCTTTCTCTCTTTATCACTCCTCCCTCTCCCTTTCCCTCTCACCCTCTGTTTCCCACTCCTTTCCCTCTCTCTAATATAAACTCTCTGTCTGTGGCTTTTTCTTACCCACCCCACCCTCAGGACCTTTGTTCCCCTCCTGCTCTATGAAGAGAGAGTCTGTCCTCTCACCAATGACCTCTGACCAGTGTACATTAAATAAATTACAAGAAGACTATCAGACTCACAGGATTCAGTGAGACGTTGCTGCTCCCAGCAAAGCTACCCTCAGAGTCGACCTGGACTTGGTGATATTGGGCAGGCAGCTTGCTTGGTAGGGGAAGGGTCCTGACACAACTTGAGACTCAGTGGGGCCTCTTCAGTGGCTTCAAAGCCACTAATGTTCTGTCATCTATTCCTCATTAAAACAAATCAGCTATCTCATGGGGGTTGACACTCATTTATCTGATCTCAAGGCACCTCTGTGACTGGCAGCCACCAAGAACAGCATGAATATTTCTGAAAGTGACTAGATAAGCCTCCACTCGTGTCTTGATAGAGGAAGTTCCCACCACCCAGGAGAGATTTACAGGCACCTCCGAGTCAATACTACACCAAGGGTAAGCCTGCTGTTGCCTTCAGGACCTGTTCCAGCCTGTGTTCGGACCGTGTGTGCAGGAATCACACCATGTGACCCTTGGATATCGACTGATCCTCCAGGAAGCAGACACCAAGACGGACGGAACTATAAAAGTTTATTAGGAGAAACAATAGTAAAGATAAATAGGGAGGAGACAACAATGAGCAGGCAACACATTGAGACCATAAAGGACATTTGGCATCATTTAAAATTATAGAAGAACTCCACTTGTTTATCAAAGATTAGGCTACTCTTCAAATTTTAAAACAGTTGTGCTGTAAGGCAAAAGGGGAGTTATTTTTCTGTGCTCTTATTTTGTCCTATCTATATCTTATATTCGACCATATGTCTCATGAATACCTTCTTGGTGAATACTTCTGTATGTGGCTG
>NW_007246819.1:16913-62700 GCF_000164805.1 Carlito syrichta
TATGAAGAGAGAGTCTGTCCTCTCACCAATACCCTATGACCAGTGTACATTAAATATAATTACAAGAAGACTATCAGACTCACAGGGTTCAGTGAGACGTTGCTGCTCCCAGCAAAGCTACCCTCAGAGTTGACCTGGACTTGGTGATATTGGGCAGGCAGCTTGCTTGGTAGGGGAAGGGTCCTGACACAACTTGAGACTCAGTGGGGCCTCTTCAGTGGCTTCAAAGTCACTAATGTTCTGTCATCTATTTCTCATTAAAATAAATCGGCTATCTCATGGGGGTTGACACCCATTTTTCTGATCTCAAGGCACCTTCAAAGTCACTAATGTTCTGTCATCTATTTCTCATTAAAATAAATCGGCTATCTCATGGGGGTTGACACCCATTTTTCTGATCTCAAGGCACCTCTGTGACTGGCAGCCACCAAGAACAGCATGAATATTTCTGGAAGTGACTAGATAAGCCTCCACTCGTGTCTTGATAGAGGAAGTTCCCACCACCCAGGAGAGACTTACAGGCACCTCCGAGTCAATACTACACCAAGGGTAAGCCTGCTGTTGCCTTCAGGACCTGTTCCCGCCTGTGTTTGGACCGTGTGTGCAGGAATCACACCATGTGACCCTTGGATATCGATTGATCCTCTAGGAAGCAGACACCAAGACAGATGGAACTATAAAAGTTTATTAGGAGAAACAATAGTAAAGATAAATAGGGAAGAGGCAGCAATGAGCAGGCAACACATTGAGAGCATAAAGGACATTTGGCATCATTTAAAATTATAGAAGAACTCCACTTGGTTATCAAAGATTAGGCTACTCTTCAAATTTTAAAACAGTTGTGCTGTAAGGCAAAAGGGGGGTTATTTTTGTGTACTCTTAGTTTGTCCTATCTATATCTTATATTCGACCATATGTCTCATGAATACCTTCTTGGTGAATACTTCTGTATGTGGCTGCATCTGTGTGTCTGTATGTCAAAAAATATGGTAGTTCTTAAGTTCTCAGATATAGATGTCAGAGTTAATCATGCTTACATTCTAATAATCTTTTCTCTCTCTTGGATAAGATCTGAATTTTAACAGTAGAGACAGGAACTTTGGCTTATCTTTTGAAACAGCAATTGGAAATCTCTAGGCCTAAACTCTTACACCCTAAGATTTAGTCAATTATTCACCCTGATCTAAAACCTTCATACACCCATGGAAGCAATCATCTTCCCTAGAGGATATATACTGAGGGTTTTAGTGCAACAAGGAATTTAAGTGAGAGATAATTCCCTTGGCCTCACTGTGCCATCTGAGCTCTCTAGCAGAGCATGAACATAACATGGCCTCCATGCCCCTGCTCACTCTGTCCTGCCAAGAGCCACCTTCTAGATCCATCTAAGTGACTTCACCTCCACACTTCTCCCTTATCTTCCACACTCTCCTGTTAAGTATTGGGAGATTCTCTCTCCTTTTTTGCACTCTGTACCCTTCAATGGTACTGCTATTATGGGTGATCACAAGCTCTATGCCTCTGTATCCATGTGTAACTCTTCTATAAGATACATGAAGCCCCTGAAGTCAGGAGAGGGTCTTATTCCTCACACAGCCAAGAACACAGCTGAGAGTCAATACGCATCTGCAAAGCTCACTTCTCTTGCTTTTATGAAGAACCTCTTTCCTCAACCACAAGAGACATCTACTGCCCAGCTCATGACAGGGAGATGATTCAGCCAATTGAGTGCCCTCAGAAACTCGAAGAAACTAACCATGTCCTCAGCCAGTTTTACCCTTGGATTTGCAAGCCAGCAGTGACATCTATGATATTGTTTCCTATTGACTGAATGATAAAAGAGATATACACACTTGACAAGTCACCTCATATTACTCAGATCACCATACTACATGGTGGATGTGGAGGTAGTGGGCAAGGCTCCAGAGTCCACCAGGGTGGCAAAGGTGGCCCATGTCTCATGAAGGGTCATGGAGGACCATTTAAGTGGTGGGGCATGTAGGGCAATCCCAGGAAAGGAAAAGGATGCGGCCCTCTTGCAGCCATATACACTTAAAGAGCAGAAGGAGGCAATATTTTGGAAAATGTTGATGAGATGGACCAAAACACCCACTCCAAAACAAGCTGAGCCCCATGTAGGAGGGAACAGTCCCTGACACATTCCCTTCCACCGGCATTCAAGGCAGCAACATCAGTGCCAAAAACTCTCCCTGCCCTGAGTCCTGCTAACAGTGGGAAGTGAAGATAAGTCATGGAGACAAATTGCAGTCTCCACACTCTACAGTCTATGTTTGCAAGCAAATGAAGGCTAAAGTCCTGATCCAGAAACAACAGAGTCATAACACATTTATAAGGAAGCATATTCCTGACAGTTGGACATCTGTGCCCATGTCCAACAGTCCCCCTTCATCATGTGCCCATGTCCAACAGCTACTTTCACCCCATCACAGAAGCCCCTTCATACATTTGAAGGACAGAGAGAATAAGAAGAATGAGAAGTCCATCAGCCACACATCACACCTACTCTTTCGAGAACTTTCTACATGCCCTTCTTGTCCTGCCTCCGATTCTCAGAACCTGCAAGGTAAGGGTGACTTTCCTGCTCTAACTCAAAGATAGGGGAAGATACTAAAGGAAACAGAAATTCTCCTAGGGTCACACAGCATGCATGGGGCAGAGATGAGGTCAATTCCAGCTTTGTCTGCAGTCCTTCAGATACCTCTCTTCTTCCCCCAGAAAAGAGTCCTCAGCTTCCTGGAAGTGCTGTCTGGGGCCCAAGGATCTCTGGGAAAAAGTAGATACTTGGAGTCACAGGGAACTCCAGAAGTAAAACAAATGTGTTGATTTCAGGTGGAGAAGCCTGTGATGTAGGATCAGAGGGCTCTCCAGTCACAACTGCTTCAGAGGCTGCAAGAGAACTGGCTTGTGTGACCTTCATTTAAGGCTTCTGTGGGAACTAGCTGTGCAGGTAATCTGTGACTTTCACTCCTAATGATCTAACTCTCATTGTACATTTTCTATTACAAGTATCTAACCTCTGACAATTCAGAATGTTTAATCAAGAGTCCTACTGAGGAGGATGCTGCATTTCACAATCACCAATGGAGATGGGACTGGGGTGAATTACACAATTTCCATTGTCAAAGGGCATTCAACATTTAACAACACACAAAATAATGTTGGAAGAATGAGTTTTCACATTTTTAATTTCTAAGGGTTACAGCCAATATTCTATGAAGATTAACACTGAACCATAAAGCAGAGAAGGAAGAAATAACAATAGCAACAACAACAACAACAAAAAAAACCCAAATGTTTTGGAAAGACCCAGCAAAATCTAAAATAAAGGGAGTTACTCAGGGCTGAGACTTAAGGCACTGGGGTTAAATGGCATCTTTTCATGTTATTTCCAGAACCACCACAGAGAAAACCTGTCAGTTCTCTACCCTAAGTACTTGTAGAGTCTATAGAAATCACCATGGATGAGCAGGTGAGAACAAAAAGGCTGTAGGTTCTGGGGAAGATTTTGTTGGGAGGGGGCACACCTCATCAACAAGGGGACTTTCACAATGAATATTTGTATAGCTAACACTGAATTCTATTCCATCATTTTAAAATAAGAAAAATTTGAAAGTTAAAAAACGAGGAAGAAAAAGAAAAGTAAATTCAGGGAAATTGTATCACCAAGCATGCAAACCTGAAATGAGGTCAGAAGATGGTGCTTAAGCAGTGTGACAATTCCTAAAAGCTTTAAATATCAACCTCCCATATGACCCCGCAATCCCCCTACTGGGAATATATCCAGAAGAACTCAAATCACTCTATAAAAAAGATACCTGCACATGTATGTTTATTGCAGCATTGTTCACAATAGCAAGAACCTGGAAGTAACCATGCTGCCCACCACAGAGGACTGGATTAAAAAAATGTGGTACATATACATGATGGAATACTACGCAGCCATAAAAAAGAACAAAATCATGAATTTCGCAGCAACCTGGATGGAACTAGAGTCTATAATACTGAGTGACCTCTCACAAAAACAAAGGTCCGAGTATCACATGTTCTCACTCACATAATGGACCTTGAACATCCAACCTAATACTATAAGAAAATGACTGACAGTAGTCGGAAACTATGGGGAGGATGGAGATGGGATTAACGGTAGTAAATATCTGTCTGGGGATGGGGAAGCACCTCTTATCAATAGGGTGCCTGAATGAAACGTATTTGTATACCTAACCCTTAACTGTACCCCACAAAATCATAATAAAAAATATTGATTATAAAAAAAAGAAAACATGAAAGTTTCCTGAAATTATTACAATGAATGTGTTCCTCTCTGGGTTCTCAGTTGTGATCTTGCTGCTGTTCCTTATGGGAATCGAATGTGGTCCTGAATGTGCTGAAGGTGGGAAAAGAGATTGGTCCTCACTCTAACTTGCACAATCAATGCAGAATGCGAAACCCTTCAAGTCTCCTCCATCTCACTTTCTTTTCTGCAATCGGGTCCCACACCAGAGTCACATGGTTTTTCAGATGCCTTGGATTACCACTGATCCCATGACCACTATTCTTGAAGACGATGACAGACAGCCCTGGTCCTTGTGTTTCTCAATTAACCTCCCAATTTTGAACTGCTCACGGCCCAAACTAGTTGGAAATCAACTCTAATTCTGGGGCTTTCTGATTTAAGGTACATATCAGAAGACATCACTTACAGATTAGCAATTAAGCAAGAACAGCTTTGGATGGGAAGAACATCAACAAACCGTGGGATGGAACAATACTGCTCCTTTTCTTCAAGCCCTAGGAGCATTTTTTAAAAAAAAATCTTGATGTATATTTAATCTGCTTATCATATAATACCAGATTTTAAAATATTTGTGAGAAGAAAGAGATTTAAAGAGACTAATATTATAGAAATAAGAAAAATTAAGGGCTATAGCTAGGCTAGCACTTAAAAATGGAGTAAAATTACATAGAAATTCAATTTACTAATGGAGTACAATAGCTCACAATTAACAGAACAAAAAGAAAAAGTAGGGTCCCAAAACAGTAAAAATTGTATCTTGATTTAAAAGAGGTCTCATAGTACAATATTGATTCACAAAGACATAGCAGTACAAAGTCTTCTTTCATCAGGACATAAAGCCCCCAGTCTAAAACATTGTTGGTGTTACCCTTCTCAAATAAGAGAAAAATAAAGCCTTCACCACTGACTCAAGGTGGGAAGGGGAGCTGACCCATTTCCCTCTTGGCTTGAGTCTTCAGTTAGGAGTCACCTAGAGGTTGGGATGTGGTGAAGGTAGGTGCACACAGTGGAAGGGCTTGAGCATCACCATTCCAGGAGACTGACTGAGAATCACTTGACTGGGGCATCTGAAGAAATGTTTTTGTCACCCTGTGACACAGTCTCTTAGAGCTTGGGGCTGTATCCAGAACATATAATAATCACCACTGAAACAAGAAGCAGAATATGTGTATGAACAGCAGAAATTAAGCTACTGCCTCTACAGCGATCTCCTACCTCTGGGTGGAGGGTAATGTTTGTCTGGTCTTCTTGGCTCTGGTTTCTGTATCTTCTGTATTTCTTGCCACCCCCGTTGTTGCATTCTTTGCTGACTAGAATACAGAAAAAGAATGGACTTGAATAAGAACTAGAACTCCAAGCTTTTTATTTATTTTATTTTTTTGCCAGACACTCGATGATCATCTAACAACAACAGAAACATTCTTTAAAAATTGTGTAAGATAAGTTAACCTTAAACTGCATTCTATTAAGCAATAAGAGTGCATTTCTGTAAGCATAGTTATGTTGAAATAAAGATTTAAAAAGAAAAAAAAGTCTCCCAGTCATGTACCTGCACTTCAAGTCGGCAGCCTCCCTCTTCTTCTCAGCCAACTCCCTTTCCATGGCACACACCTTGAACTATAGGAGAGAAAACACTTGTAAGTTTAGATGTGAAGATATTGCATGAAAACAAGAAAAGAAAAAATTCTTACCCAATTGCCATGACTCATTTGTTCATACATGGTGATCTGAAAAATCCATCAGAAACCATAAGTTAGAAATTTGGGCCATTATATCATCAGCATCAGGCACTGAAGAATTCTGTTGATGTCAGCAGATGCTCCTTACCTGATGTCTGAAATTGTGCTCTGTTTTCTGTTGCATCTGCATTTCTTGAATTATTTTCCTACGAGTTGGAATAGTTTTCATCAGATAAACACAATATTGAGTGTGATTTTAAATACTTTGTCTTGTTCCCACTATCCTCACAACTGTACCCTTGCAAAATTGATGCAAGCATATAAAACATATTCTATCTGATTATAAAAGTACAGTAGGACCAAAATTGTGGCTATATTTTTCCTAGTCTGTTGTTTAATGCCTGCTGGGTTCTAGGTTGACATAATTTTCTGCCCCTACTCAGTATTCCCCATACTTATTCTCCCACTCTCCTCTCCTTATCATATCACAAGGCAGGGAAAACTAGGCTTATAAAGTGGCTCAATCTCTTTTACGTATGTAATTCCTCATATGCCAAGATGCTTTCCTAGTGATACTGGCTATTTACAGCATTCTAGGAAAGGTTTGAGGAAACCAAGGTTCAACACACCTGGCCTGCATGGGGGATCTGGAAATGTTTACTTACATAACCAGTTTTGGTCACTGGTAAAACTGAGGGAACTTTTTTTTGTGTATATACTGTATCTGTCTTCTGACCATTTGTTTATACAATAGTGTTAATTGAGTCAAAGAATTGTACAAAACTTAAAAACAACAGAATCCAACAGTATTTCCTGAGAGGATGTGTTTGGTCTTTGAACTCACTTGTAGCTCAGAATTTCTTTTTCAGCCAATTTCAGTTTTTTTTTTCAGCCTCTGACAGCTGTCTCCCCCTTTCTGAGTGGTCATGCTCACTCATTTTCAGAAATTCTTCCTTTCTTCCCTCCAGTGTTTGAATGCTATGATTCAAAGGCCCTGACCTATTTTCCCATATATAGACTGTCTGACAATTACATCAGAGGTAGAAGTGGAGTGTCCCATAGAGGTACCAAACAAATCCAACTCTGGTCTGCTGGCCTGTCTTTGGCAATTTTTTGCTCTCTTCATAGTTCTACACATGTGTTAGTATTTAAGAATTAGGAAATTAATGAAGGAATATACAAACACATATTAGATGCACCGTGTTCTGGGATCAGATTTGTCCTTGAGAAGGTGAAAACTCATGTATTTTTTTGTGGAAACCTATCATGACCAATCCTTGATGACTAAATCCATCAGGATAGAGCAGGGTATCATTATTTCTCTGATTCCTCTCAAGTAGAAACGTGAACCACATTCAAAGAAAGGCTAGTGCCAGTACCTAGACAATCTGCCTTAGAAAGAAAGATCCTTCTAGAACATAATGTTAACCCTGCTGATCACTCCTGGACATTTCTTTAATTCAGGAATTGAACACTTATCTACTTTAAAGATCCTGACGAGGGAAAAATTAAGTCTTAGTGCCAGTCACAAGTACTGAGTAAACAAGATGTGAATGTCTTCCTAGTCTGGGAGTTATCGCTTGGAATCAGATTACAGCTGGAAAAACATCTACCTTAGAAGGATGAGTTCACAGGTAGTGGAGGCAGAAATTGGCTAAGACCTAAAATGGTTGATTTGCTGTGTTGCCCTCAAAACACTTTATTCAGTATTCTGATTCATAAGCTCTCACTAGATATCTTGTTTAATATGGATGGCATGAAAAATTGAAAGAACTCAAGTAAATGGAAAAAAACACTTAACAGGGAATGTTCATGACCACACAGGCAATCCATCAGTAAATGCTTTCTGGAGTGACCTAATGCAGTGAGTGTGTTGTGAGGTGGTGAGATTACAAAGAGGAACAGGCCCCTTACAATGTTAAAGGTGCTTGCCATTCAGCAAATAAAAAGACAGTATGGACATAGCTATCCATGTCATGCACATAAGAAGAAGTAACCAAAAAACTGAGTCTTGAGAGAAGCTTAGGAGAGGTTATACTTTTGTATGACAAGTGCTTCTGAAGACCCTTATCTCCCAGAGACCTATCAAACACCCTGGACAGAATAAGAGATACATGATTGAATGCATCCAATTGCTAGCATCCTGTAAATAAGCATGAGGCCAAGTTGGAGAAGAATAAAACTGAGGACCAAGGTCAGCCTGGAGTTGAAGCCATCATCCACAAGTTTCAACATTCAATTCCCAGAGAGACTACAGAGATGCAAACAAGCTGAGAGGGTTTTACAGAGATTTAGGGACTTCGGAGGAAAAAGCATGGAGTTCATCATCTGTTAAAGAAGTTTCCCATAATGTAGTCCACTGGTTTTGGTTGGGACATAGAAGTTACACAGTAGGGAAAAAAGATGGGAAAACAATGCACTGGCTTCTCTAGGGACTAACCCTGCAGTGAGTAATGTCAATTGCTGACTGAATTAAGTGTATGTTCAGCGTCAACTCTCATCTTTTTTGGAGCAAGAAAACATCATAAGAGTTCTCAATTTTTCTCTAAATATTTTCCTGGTGTCTTGCATTTAATAAAAATATAGCAGGACAGCACAATGTGATAAGATCAAAACCTAAAAGATTGTGAAAATGAATTCAGAGGAGATACAGATATTGAAGTTAACAATACAGGCAATAGTATCTCCCCTTTCCTCAAGAGAAAGACAAAATATGTATGTATATAAAGGGAAGGAAAAATGGTAGATTACAAAAATCAAGGCAGGGAGAGAAAGCACAATTCTTTACCACATGAATGAGCCACAAATATTGCAGAAATGACTCTAATGGAAATCCCAAGTATCTTCATTTGTTGATGCATGTTTTATACAAAAGTATTTGTATCACTGAAAACATGAACATCATACTTACTCTTCTTCACAGATTTCATAAAGACTGTCTATTCTTCTTTTCAGCATTTGGAATTCCGTATTATTTGCAGCTTACATAGATCTCAATATGTCATGATCTTTGTCTTCCAGCCTTTTTTTATACTCTGGAATGGATAAAAATTTTACCTTCTGTGCCTTCAATTTTATATGCAACTTTGGCTATGTAAGGAAAGGAGAAGGTGAGAATCCTGAAGGCTAGATGCCCTTGTTTTCCTTCCCAGGGCAAAGTTGTTTTTATTCTAGAAGGACTTTCTCCCCAAAAGGGCATACCTTCAAGGATGCAGGTTTTGAACTTCAAGCCCTTCGGTTTTGAATCCTCAGGCATTTCATTGACACCTCCTGACTTTAAGACAGATTGGAGAAGAGACATTTAAGAAGAAATGATCACACACTATTGTGAATACCTTGAAACATTGCTAAACTGTACATTTAAACATGATGAATATTGTTATCTTATGAATATTTTACCACAGGTAAAATTTTCTTTATAAAATTTGAAAATAAAGAAATTATGTTCAGTTCCATAATGTATAAAATCTCTGGGAGTTCTGTTTTGTTAGCTTCTTTTTCTTGATCTTCATTGAACCACTGTACTTGGAGTCTTTCTCGTCTTCAGATTCCCTTATTATTTCCTTCACCACAGGTTTGCTAAGGCAAATTTGGACCTAACATACAACGTTCACAACATTGATGTAATTGCCAAGAATTAATGTTCATTTAGATTTCATATGATTTAATCTTCTAAGACATGAATGAACTCTTCCTCATCAAAACTAATACATAGAATTGATATCCTACAGTGAATGGAAGTGGTTTATCTCTGAAATTCCTGAAGTGCTCACTAGAATAAGAATTTTCAGGTTTTCTGTAGAATTTTATTCTTGAAAAGGAATTGACAATAGTGGCAAACTGTCAGGGTAGGAAAGGTGTGATTGGCAGTTGAAGGAACCTGCTAGGGGAGGGAGGGGCATACCTCATCAACAAAGGTACCTGCATAATCAACGTTTGTAAATCTAACCCTGAATTGTACCCCACATCTTTATAATAAAAAAGAATGTTCTTCTTACAATATCTGCACATATGATAGAAACATTTCAGAAAAAGCTCAAAGTGATATGATAAAAAGTTCAATTAACATATCCCACAGCACCTGCTTAGCTCATGGAACAGGGGATGCTCCTAGCATGGAGTAGGAAAAATGTGAAGCACACAAAGAGATGAGATGAGAAATAGAGGCACCATGAGCCATGAATACTTTGTGGCATCCAAATATTCAGCATCTTTTTGAGAAGGTAGTAAAATAGATGACTGGATGAGAAGGAGAAGGAAGAGAATGTGCAATGTTGTTCAAGTTAAACTGCTCCATTGAACTTTTATTAATGGAATGGCTTTCTTAATGAAATATTTAAAAAGTGAAGTAAAAAGAAAAAAAAAAATACTTTCCCCCAATGCAAATGGAAATTCTATATACAGCATGAAGTGTGGGATTGGGACTGTTTGGTGGCTAGATAACATCTTCATGTTTCATGTGTCTTCTGTGTTTTTAACGTAGCCCTAAGTACAGTGCTGAATGTTGTGATAATTCCTCAGGTTGTAGATAGGAAACCTACTCCCTTTTCCCTCGAACATAAAGAGGCATCCTGATATTAGTACTGTATTTCCAAGTCTTTCAGAAAAAGTTTACACACCCAGACACCCACAATTTTACTATGATGAAAACAAAAAGCTAATGTGTAGAACCTAATTCAGTCAATAGCTGTTAAAAACTCAAAAGCCAAATAATGGTAATATTTAGCAGAACTTACAAAGTTCTGATTTTGTATATACTGACATCTCTCAGATTGAAAAGTGGCACATTTACTTCGAATGATGTCATTCACAATTTAATTACCATTCCCAAATGTTTCGATGTTATCCTTAAATACAACATATTGTAGTGTTGAGAATTATTCATTATTTTTACTTGTATTTTTATAATGTAATCTAAGCAAAACAAAGAGTTTAACCTTATCTTAAATGCTTCACCAATGAGAGATTACTTTGTCTTTTAATTATTGAAAATACATAATCTCTTTGATATTGTGATATACATAAGTATGTATTGTATGAATTTGAATTCGAATACTACAGTGCTAGAACCATCTATCATAATGTGTATGACTTTTTACAGAAGTAAAGAAAGTTTGTATGATACATATATGATGCTGGCTTTGAATGTGGACCGTTTATATAATCTGTGAAATAAGACAGTAGGACAAATAAGAGATAGCAAGATAAGTGAACTAAGGACTATAGCAGTAATTAAAAATGAAACCATAAAAAAGATAAATGGAAAGAACTTTGATACCTTCTGTTCCCAAACATTTTTTCTAAAAGTTCTGTGTTTTTATTTGTGACATCCTTGATGTTCTCAGAAACTTGATATAGGTGAACTAAAAGAAGATAAAAAAACTTCTAAGGTTAGGAAAACACAATGAAATTGAATTCTCTCCATTTATTTGCAACAAGTTAATTATCTGACACTATGAAAATAAAGCAATGTTGTAGTTTGTTTTGGTGCCAACGACGGCAAGTTGTACTTAGCTACTTTTTACAAGTATGAAAATATTTGGCTCGGGACAACCCCTTCCTGTCCCCTCTCACCATGGGAGCTTGTCTGTCCTCTCAAAAATCCTACTTTCTAAAACAAACAAACAAAATATATAGATGAATAATAATTCTATTTTTAAAAATTCCTCTTTCAATTTTTTTTGAATTGAAGAAATACTTGGTCCTTCTCTACTTTCTTTCCTTCCCAAAACACTACTCTTCTTACCGAATGCCATAACTTCAAATAGTTTTATTGTCATCAGTGATAAGATGATAGAAAAAGCAACCACCCTAGATCTGTAACATGACTGTGTTTTCAACTATCAAAACAAACAGGCAGATGCCTTTTAAAAAGTCCTTAATTATGGCACGTTTGACCACTTCCAGGCAATCATTTCAATTTCATGGAAGGAACATTCAATGTGCAGATTGACTACCTGCATAAAGCCCTCCAATGATTTTCTGATGCCAAGCAGGCAGTCTATCCTGAGAGAATGGATAGGGGCTCCTGGGCCATGCTTTATGAAATCATAATGCAATGGGTACAACCATAGAGTTACTTCATACTCTCTCAAGGATTTAGATAAAATACAGTTTCTCTAACCTTTTCATCTCCAAGATGAGAATGCTAGCTCCCACCATACAGGTGAACAACATGCAAGCAGCTCCATCTCCAGGTGAATCACACATCCAAAGCACCTAGAACACAGCCCACAATACCAGAACTCTCTGACAGACACTTAATTCTCTAATCTGACCCCAAACATATCTTTTCTTTGTCCATCAGAAGAGCTCTGCAGATTAGGACCTAAGTACCAGGAATGCTGTATTCATGGTAACAAATTCTAGCATTTGAGGTCCTATATGTTGCAGGTGGCTACTCTGTTCCTCAACAGAAAACACAACTTAATCTTCACAGTCTAAGAAGAATGCACAGAATTCATACTCCACAATTTACAGAGAGTTAATTTCCATTCGTTCCTCACTAGTATTAATGGCTCTCATTGCTTAACACTCATAACATATAGTATAAATCTGTAGAATGACATATGTTTTGCCTGGCAATTCCTTGGTTCTTCTCTAGACCTCACATTTTCCAGTAGGCACTGTTCATGCCTTTATCATATTTCCATTTCCCCAAATGCCAGTGCATGCAAGTGTACTCCCTCCACATTTTAGAGTCATGTTATCACCTGTTTCCTAACTATTTTATTTCAGGGAAAAACCTAAATTCTAGTCTTCCTATTCTTGTGGTCTCTGACTTCTCCTAATATCACAATAAGTGATAATACCCTAACACTGATTTTTAGGTTTCAACACAGGAAGAATATTTTTTTTTTTGAGTTGGAGTCTCTGTCACCCAGACTGGAATGCAGTGGCACGCTCCCGGACACCGCAGCCTCGATCTGCTAGGCTCCGGCGATCCTTCCACCTCAGCCTTCCAAGTAGCTGGAATTACAGGTGCGCGCTACCTGGTTAATTTTTTTTATTTATTGTAGAGATGAGGTCTCACCAAGTTGCCCAGGCGGGTCTCGATCACGCAGGCTCAGGTAATCCACTCACCTCAGCTTCCCAAGGAGTGGAATTACATGCTGAGCCACTGATCCTGACTAAGAATAAATTTTTTAAGAAAGAAGAAAGCAACCAGACATCAGAATTCACTGTACTTACTCATAGTTGAACTAAAATCCACACAAAACACCAGTGGTAAGAAAATACTGCAAAGGGAGAAACTGCCTTAATCTTACCTTGATATCCTGCACACTTTATCTGGAAAGAAAGAAACAAAATTAAATTTCAAGGCAGAACCTATTAAGAAATGCTTGTGCTTTCTGATAAAGTAATAAAACTCATAATCCAATAAAATTACAATAATCTTCTAGATTAATATTGTTAATTCATACTGCATGACTCAGTAAGCCATGCCCCCAAAATTAGCATTTTAGCATGTTGAGTGCTTTGAATGAAAGGTAGTTTCAAGGCCTCAGAAATAAGCCTCAGATCAAGATCTCCTTCTGACCTTCTTCCATCTCCTCTATCTCTGTTTCTGTCTTTTTGGAGTCAGGTAGAAGGGGTTTCTCTCAAGTTTACTGATCTGATTAAAGGAAGATCCTCCAGAAGAAATTCAATGATCTTAAAACTCCGTCTTTAGGATTCTCAGCTAATATACAGGAAAAGGTAATCACTGGAGTAGAGAAAACCTTAGAGTCATCACCATTCCAAGACAGACTTATCATCTATTCCTATGAGGGCAGCTCCAAAAGATTATCTGGGAGATGTGAACTGTATAAAAAACACACTATATTCACAGTGTAGTTGTGCGGTCCTGCCCCTCACCTTCCTGCAATTATTGCTACCTCCAGCTCTCAGAGGCAACTTACCCAAGGTCAATTGTTTTCTATGGGTTCATTCATGTCCTCTAACATCACTGATGTCCCTTCTAAATTGCCTACATCTCCATCTCCCTCTCCCCCAGGAGGAGGGTGCTATTTAAGCTTCAAACATCTAGTTCTTCTTTACGTCTCATATTTTGTATGGCCTATGTGTTCAGGGATATCAAAAAGTTTGTCTGCAGGCTTTTTTCTGCAAAACTGACTATTGTTAGTTTATTTTAGTAGTAAACTCTCACCCTGAAGAGGAGAAGCATTCCTTTCACCCATACAAAAGAATTAAAAATACAAAAATCACAAAGAATTTTGTATTTTAGGAGCAATATATTATAAACTGTTTTTTTAAAAGACCATAAATAGAAGTAACTTGATTTTATGAAAAATATGTTTACTTTCTATAAAACATTCACCAATCTATATAATTTTTACAATGGTAATGGCACAAACTCTTACAATTATGCTAATAAATTATTTATCTAATTTTGTGTGTGAAACAATATTCATAATAAGTCCAGAATAGGGGTTGTTTTAATAGCTTCCTAAAAAGCCAACAAAGGCAAAATCTGTACACTAACATATACATCAATATCTCATCAGAAAGTTCCTTAAAATCTTAAACAGAGTTGGTGCTTTGCTGAATTAATAAGCAGTTTGAACAAATCAGGGCTTATATTTTATCCAGATCACTAAAACAAGGGTTGACGAAGTCAGAGAGGGAGTAGGAGGAGGTCAGAAAAAATTTACGAGCAACAACACACATGACAGCTGACATTTGAGAAAAAACAAAACGTGTTTCTTAAATCCCAAGACATCACAGAAATGGAATCCAGGCAGAACCCTTTTTGCACACCATGTAAATACACATTTTCTTGATCACTAAAACATATTTCTACCACTGAAAGGAGTAATTTGTGACCTGATGCTGAAAACAGTCACCAAAACTTGCCAAGATAGTACAATATCATGGCTGCATCAGAGTCACTTACACTTTTTTTTTTCTGAGTTGGAGTCTCACTCTGTTATCCAGACTGGAGTGCAGTGACCACTCCCGGCCACCGTAGCCTCGACCTGCTGGGCTCCGGAGATCCTTCCACCTCAGACTTCCAAGTAGCCAGAATTACAGGCATGCACTACCATGCCTGGCTGATTTTTTGATTTATTGTAGAGATGAGGTCTCGCTGCCCAGTCAGGTTTCAAACCTGTGGGCTTGGGCAATCCACTCACCTCAGCCTCCCAAAGGCACGGGATTACAGGCTGAGTCACCGAGCCCGGCTAAGTCATTTATAATTATATTATCATAAGAAAATGCATCCAGGATGGCTAATAGACAATCATGAATATTCACTTTTCCTCTTACCAAGCTCAAGATACAGTGAATTTACCTGACACATTCTCCTCCACTCCTCAACAGGAGAAGGTGGAAAAAGCAGTCCGTTCACCACTTACTTAATCTTTAGAGTTTTTTAAAAAATAAATTATTTATAACTTGCAGTATTATCTTGTCAAATAAAGGGAGTCTTTAAAAAGTTCAGCGAAATGCTTATTATGGAAAATGATGCATGAATTTCACATTTTTGGCACCAAAATGCATTCATACTAACTTATAATATGTTTGAAAAAAGACTAATTGTGGTGCATATACATGATGGAATACTACACAGCCATAAAAAAGAACAAAATCATGAACTTCACAGCAACCTGGATGGAACTAGTGTCAATAATACTGAGTGACCTCTCACAGAAACAAAGATCTGAGTATCACATGTTCTCACTCATATAGCGAACCTTGGACATCCATTGTAATACTATAAAAAAAGGACTTACAGTGGTGGGAAACTATGGGGGGAGGGGAAAGAAGGTGGGACTAATGGTATTCAATATCTGTCTGGGGTTGGGGAGACACCCCTTATCAACAACGTTGCCTGAATGAAGCATATTTGTATACCTAACCCTTAACTGTACCCCACAATATCAAAATAAAAAAAATATTGATATAAAAAATAAAGTATCCAAAATAAAAAATAAATAAATAAATAAAAAATAAAAATTAAAAGGTCCAATTTAAGACACTAAAAGAAGACATCAGGTTGAAATTACCCCCTCATCAGATCAACATGAATTCTAGTAAATATGAATCATGAACATCAATTTCGTTGCAAAACTTTGATAGAAGAATAATAAATGATTGACATCATATCACTGATCCAAGAAGTTCAGGGCAGAATAAATAACCCTACAAAGAGATAAATAATATCCAAATTACAAAATTCAAAGACAGAGAACATCTTGGAAGAAGCTATAGAAAAAATGAAAATCTTACCTCCAGGGTAAGAAAGGTAAGAATGACATCAGGCTTCTCACCAGATGTCGTGCAATCAAAAAGTGAAATAAAATAGAGTGCTAAAACAAAGAATATCAACCTTGAACTCTGTAGCCAGAAGAATTATTCTTCAAAAGTGAAGGAGAAATGGAGACTTTCTCACTCAAACATGAATTGAAGGAATGTATCCCTAGGAGACCTGGCCAGAGAGAAGACAAATAACATCATTCAGCAACTTTAATGTACATAAAGAAAGAAAGAAATTAGATTTAAAAATTATGAAGATAAAGGTTTTCTTATTCTTCATTGATCAAAAAGATAAAACGTGGTCCCAGTAAAAATAATAAAGGGAAAAAAGAATAATAGAAAAATACATTTTCAGAGTACCAAAAATAGTCTGCTGAAAGATACCTACACTTCCTTGGAATTGGCGCAGTGTTATTTGAAAGAGGACGTGGGTTATTTAAAAATGTGTTTTTCAAACTCAAGAAAAACATCTGATTAAAGTAAATGAATAAAGAAGTATAGTAAGTAAAACCGGCATGCAAAGAGAGAGGAAGAAATGATATTCTAATAAATTCTCAATCAAAAATTAGAAAAGATAAAGCAAGAAGACTAAAAAAAAAAAAAACAGGAATGACAAATATAAAACTAACACATATGTGAAATATTAATCCAAACATATCAATAATCATTTTAAACATAATGTATTTAAACACAGCAATTTAAAAACAGTGACTTTGCTGGTGGATAATGAAACAAAACACAATGTTATGTCTACAAAAAATCTGCTTCTAACATAAAGACTCAGATACATTAATAGTAAATGAAGAGAGAAAAAATACACAGCTAGCACTATTTCAAACAGCTGAAATGGCTATTTTAATTTCACACAAAACACATTACAAAGAAAGGAAAAGTACCTGGAATCAATAGAAATGATGTGGTTGATTATCCAAGAACTCATGACAATCTCACACGAGAGAGAACCTAACAATAAAGCTTTAAACACAAGAGGCCAAAACTGGTAGAACCACTTGCAGAATCCAAATTACAGCTGGAAACTTCAAAACCCCTCTTAAGTCTTTGACAGATTCAGCAGATAGAAAATCAATAAGAATAAAACTGACCTGAAGTGGTCAATCAACTGAAACTCTTTCCATCTATAAACTTCAACCTATAATAGCAGATTACTCATTCTTATCTATCTTACATCTAGTATTCAGCAAGATAGACTTCATTCTAGGCTACAAAAGACACCTTAATAAATAGTAAAGAATATATGTCACAGGAAACATGTTATGGGACCATGAAATCTGGAACTAAAAACACAAAGATAGCTGGAAAACTGCAAAATATTAGACGGTTAAACAACATACTTTTTTTTTTTTTGAGTTGGAGCCTCACTCTGTCACCCAGACTGGATTGCCATGGCCACTCCCGGCCACTGCAGCCTCGACCTGCTGGGCTCCAGTGAACCTTCCACCTCAGCCTACCAAGTAGCTGGAATTACAGGCATGTGCTGCCACGCCCGGCTGATTTTTTGATTTATTGTAGAGATGAGGTCTCACTGCCCAGGCGGGTCTCAAACCCGCGGGCTCGGGCAATCCACTCACCTCAGCCTACCAGAGGCACGGGATTACAAGCTGAGCCACCGAGCCTGGCAACAATATACTTCTAAAGAACACAAGTGCCCCAAATCTCATCTCAAAAGGAGTTTAAAAATATTTCTGTAGGATATATCTGTCTGGGGATGGGGAAACACCTTTTATCAACGGGATGCCTGAATGAAACGTAATTGTACACCTAACCTTAACTGTACCCCACAAAACCATAATAAAAAATATTGATTAAAAAATTATTTCTAACAAAATGACAGTAAAATAGCTAATACAGAAAATAGTGGAATTCAGTGAGGGCAGTGCTACAAAAAAAAATTACAACACTGAAATTGCATAAACTGTCCAGTGATTGTAGAAAGTTCTTCTTGTGTATGACTATAGCTGTACCTGCATGAAATGTTCATATGCTCACATCAATGATCCAGAAGAAAATGGCAAAAGTAGTCATTACCAAAAAGGCAGCAATAATAATCATTTTCCAAGGAATTTCAAAAAATTCAGGCTCAGGAAGCAAACAGTTTTGTCCCATGTGGGCTAACTGGAATAATATTATTGTCATAATGAGAATCTTAATGGCATTAACACTATATCAGTCACAAAGAATCATATTTAGAAATCTAAACCACTTGAAAGGAGTTGCTACACCTCTCACATATCTCCAGGGACTTCCACTACTCAAGAAAGATTGAAAGTTCCCAGTCTCATGTTTCTTGCATAGCTGTATTGTTGATAGTCATTGCAAATGTGGGGCATCTTTTTAAGTCCAAAGTAATCATTTTTTTCAAATTGATTCATTTTTAAATTGACATAGAGAATTGTATGTGAGTCTTATGTACAATATGGTTTTTAGAGGTACAAATATTTTGTTAAGTGGTTAAATCTAGCTAATTAACAAATGCATGAGTCACATAGATATGGGATAACTTGAAGCAAAATGCAACTTCTGGTTCATGACTGACTGCTGTCTCCTGTTTTCAGTGCTGAGCAAGAATCCCTCTTAATCACACTTTTCTCTTACTTTAGGTGAATTTTTATCATTTAAAGTTTAGTATAAGTCAAAAAAGACAATAAAAAGACTTTATTTAGAAATTATGAAACTTTGGTACTTAAAAAAACCAAGGGGAGATGATGAAAATGACACTAATATTGTGGTAATGTTCTAAGATTCTTGATATTACCTCTATTAGGGTTGTATATGAATGAAGTAAAATACATCCACTGAATTTAGATGAATCCTGACAGCTGCCTTGCATAGATTTTTCTGGATTTAATGGTGGATGTTGAAAATGCAATATGTTAACTTTTAATGTTTCTTTCAAAATCAGCCTGTAATTCCATGCTTTGGGAGACTGAGGTACGTGGATTGCCTGAGCTCTTGGGTTCGAGACCCGCTTGGGCAACTTGGTGATACCTCATCTCTTCAATAAATAAATAAAATAAAAATCTGCCAGGCATGGTAGTACGTACCTGTAATTCCGGCTACTCAGAAGGTTGAGGTTGAAGGATCATGGGAGTCCAGCAGGTCGAGGCTTCAATGGCTGGAAGCAACCACTGCACTCCAGTCTGGGCGACAGAGTGAGACTCCAACTAAAAATAAAAAAAAACCAACAACAACAAAAAAAAACTCAAAATGTTGAATAAACAGGGATAGTTGATTCAACAGGCCTAACTCACTGAGTCAAGAATGGAAAGGGTTGTATTTCTGGTCTATTCAACTCATAAACAATTTCAGACACATTGTGCTGAGCATAATAAGGCAGACACAAAAAACGAAATTGGCTTACAAGAATATATGTGAAATTCTAGAATAAGCAAAAGTAACTTGTGATAACAAGGAGGACCAGGGACAGTGAGAGCTCCCCATCTGGGGTGACATAATATGATAGATCTTGAATTGGGCTTGAGTAATGCCTGTATACTTTTAAAAAAATAGTATGCATATACTATAGAGTTGAATATTTTGCTCCATGTGAGTTTACAGAAATATGAAGTTTGAGAGAAATATTTATTTCTAAATAATGACTGTCATGCTAAACTGTTTAACAGAGAGCTTATTGCTATGTGCAATGTGGAAATTGGAAATGCTTCTAAATCAAGATCTCTTGTACCCTTTTCCACTCTCACTGGCTGTAAGTTATTTCACAAATAAAAAATTTATGGTAACATGAAATGACAGAGAAATACTTGGATGAAAAAATATGAGTTAAATAATTTTGAGTAAAATATTCACAAATCAGTGCTGCATGTTTGAACATTTTCATAATAAAATGTTGATGGTAGTTAACAAAACTTCTTGTCTCATGTCAGTGTTTTTCCTTTTGAGTTAGAGTTCCATAATAACAATTATTATTCTATAGCTTTCATCAATTTCAGGCACAATCTCAATTGGATTACCCCCAGTTAATTCATCAGAGAGTTGCAAGATGCAAGGATACTCTGGTAAATCTTGCAGAGTTGCTACATTCTGGGTTTTTTTCTTAAGAGCAAGATCCAGTGGAGGAAACAAATCTCATCTCTTCACGATGCAAGGGAGAAACACACTTGTTTTGCACACAAATGAATTCCACTTATTAATAAAAAGGAACAAGCTATTAATATTTATTACAATATGAAGAAACCTCAGAGTGATTCTCATGGCTTACCAACTGTATGCTTAAAACAGACATATTTACTTTATATATGCATCCCCACACTTCAACTGTAGTAAATAAATCTGAAACACAAGCTGTTAGCTTTATTTTTGTCACATAAATAATTACCAAAATTTATGTTTGAAAAATAATTAGCAAAATTTTACTTAAAAGTTAATAAGCCAATTTCAATCTAGAAATAAACTCAAACGTATAGTGAATCTGAAACTTAGGTTTTCTTTTGAATAATCATGAACTACTTGGATTAAATTCCTTGGAAAAACTTCAAAAATATGTAGGAATTGTATAGAAGATGAACGAATCAAAAATGTCATAGTCATACAAATGTAAATACTATATAGATATATTTGTATATATAGGAATCAGTGAGATAGGAAGTTGATATTAAAATAATACCTAGGTTATTATTCCAACAAATATTTAATACAGATTGTTGTTTAGCTCAATTTCTAAAATCATTGAAATCTTTTTCCAGTGTTCACTTTGATTTTAAACTAGCACAGTTATGTCAGATTTTTGAAGCCCATGTAGATTTAAATAATAAAGCGATCTTGTAATTATAATTGAAACTGTGGAAATTAATCACTTGTAAAACACAATACCAAATAGTCACTAACAAGATTTCATCTTCATATTTTACAACAGTGCACCTAAATCAATCAGTAGCAACCTTAGAAACCCATATGTAAAGGAATACAAACTTTCTGGAGTGTATGGCCACCAGAAAAAAAGGCAAATATATCTTTCTACAGAAACTAGATTATAATTATTTGGAAAGAAAATAAATTCAAAATGTAATTCAAATCAATCCACATTGCAAGACTCAGGTTTGTGCAAATTAAGCCTCTCTAGAAAGTCGCCTCTGAGCTCGATGACACTTTCACTTTCAACTTCACAGTAGATGTGAGCAGTGTATGTGCTCCTGGGAAGTTTGCACAGTCTTAGAGTAACCTCTGTCTGACAGGGAACATACTTTACAATTCCCACCCCCAAATTGAATGACTTTCACAGGGCCACAAATTGTTCCTATTTGGTGTTATAAAGTTCTTGCCTTCAGGTTTCCATTCTGATGAGCTTTCCTGTGTTTGGCCCAAGCCCACCTTGACGTATACAGGTGTGTCCTGGGGTCCTTGTAAAAAAAGACCGAATTCCCATGAGAGATCCCTGGGAAACCTGTTGTGTAAGTCAGTGTGACACGAACCTTTGAACAAGAACCCACTCCTGCCACTCACTGTTTACTCTCGTTGGTAGATGACTGACAAGGAGACTTCAACAGGATAAGCCAGACAATCAGCCTTGGCACCCACATGTCCAGATGCTCTTAGGGTGTCCCGGGGCACTAGAAAGGATGTGGGAGAAGTTGGACATGGGAAGTAAACATGGGTGTGGACGGGGCTAGGGCTGGGTATAGGGGCGTGGCCACAATTGGGAAGTGGGAAACGGGTAAAGGGAGGCGATGTTGGGGCTCTGGGAAGTATATAAAGGGGTCTGGGACAGAATCCGGGTCAAATCTAGTCCTTCAGCTGTGGGAGGAGCGTTCAGCGACAGCTCACTGGGTGAGTGATAGGCCAGAAGACCAGAACAACGTGAGGGGCAGGCGAGTGGGACTCTCAGGATCAGCTGGAGAGAGACCAAAGCTCTGGTTTCTTCCAATTCTTCTGTCTGGTCACTGCCTTAACAACCCAGCTGCTTTATACTCTCTCTGGACCAATCACATCCACCACCCCAGTGACCTCACACTGGACACCCCGCTGACGGAGGCCATTCTTAGACCAGCTCCTCCCCCACGTGGCCCCCACCTCGTGCCATCCTAAGGGATAGGTCCTCTCCGGAATCTTAGCAGACATTCTGATTTTTGGTTTTTGCCACCCAAGTTCCTAAGTACCCCCACTGCTCCGTCCATCCCCAAATCACTAGGTTTCCCATGATCATTTTTGGTTGCATAACAGAAAACAAATGAGGATTGGGCTGCAGGGAGACTCCAATACCCAAGTAAAGTGGGAGGTTTCCCACCCCTCTCTCAGCAGTTCACATAATAAGCAACAAAACATCAGAGTATACATCCTCATAGAAGGCACCTCGATCAAAGTTACCTATTATCTGTTATCTTTGTGACTGTATGACAACTGTTGATAATACATCAGTTTAAAGCACGCTTGGGGTCATTGTTTTCTTCACTTGAGGTGTGTTCATGTGGTTCTTTGAGCTATGACCCACCACTGTTTCTTAGCTTTGGCTCCCCCCCACACACACTTTGGGGAGGTGAATCTATCCCTACACTAATTCATTTTTTAATAAACTATAATTCCAATCTAACTTTTGTGCAATTCTTTGCCTCTTTTGTGTGGCACCAGATCACAAACCAAAACCCCTAAGTAAGTCTGACCTGACATTTTGAAGTCCCCACTGTGATTCTGATACCTAACAATTTTTATTAAAATGTATTTTTAGAGACCAAGTTGTGCTATGCTGCCCAGGCTGGTCTCAAAACTTATGCCTGCAAGGGATCCTTCTGCCTCAGTCTCTGAAAGGCTTAAGCCACTGCACCCGGCGTGGAGAGAAATTTTACATGCACAAAAAACAAATTGTTGGTAGTATGTCTGAATGCAGTGTAACATGGTTGTTACCAGCATGGACTCTAGAGTCAGGCCATCTGAGTACAAATCCAATTTGTAGTTGCATAACCTTGGGCTAACCATTGAACAAACATCTTGTTGCATTTGCTTTCTCATTTGTAAAGAAGTGGTGAAAATAGGGATGATAATATGACCTCATAAAATTGTTGTGAGAATGAAATTAGTTAACACATGTAAAATGCTTAGACTATCACTATCCTTGATAATCAGATGTGTGTACTTGACATATACGATCTTTTAAAGTTCTAACAAACACCCTACAAATAAGTATTATTAATTCTATTTTGCATATGGAAACTACTAGAGTTTGGGTCCAAAATTCCTTCATTTTAATTCACCTCTTATATATTTCTCTTGGTCAAGATTTCATCTTTATTTTTATATTTTTGAATCCAGTCTTATTCGGTCACCCAGGCTGGAAAGTAGTGGCATGATCATGGCTTACCACAACCTCGGCATCCTGGACTCAATAGATCCTTCCACCTCAGCCTTTCAACTAGCGGAAACTACAGATGTGTGCCACTACTCCTGACTAACCTTTGACTTTTTTGTAGAGATGAGAGCTTGCTATGTTGCCAAGGCTGGTCTTCAACTCCTAGACTTGAGCAATCCTCCTGCCTCAGCCTCCTATAGTGCTGGGATTACAGGCATAAACCATCATGACTGACCTTTGGTCAAGAATTTTTTTTAATTACCTTGAGTTGATATTCAAGCGATGATGCCTGCCTCCTATACTTGCTGTTAGAATGGAGTAAGTTGATGAATGTAAAGCACTTTGCACCATGCCTAGCAAATATGAACAGAACTACTGCCTTGTCCATCTCTAGAAAACACTGTTCACATTATCATTTGTGTAAATTGAGTTCCAGTTTCCTTTCTGATACAAAAATCCATACTCAATACTATTTAACCTCTCTTGAATACTTACAGTGATGAAAAACTCATTACTTCAGTCTGTGGCCTATTATTTTTCAAAATTTATTTAATTGTTAGAAAATTATTCCTTGTGGTGACCTGAAATCTGCCTTAGAATATGGACCCACTGAGATGAGCTCTACTCCCTTGAATGGCACAGAGTCTAATGTAGGGTCCTCATTGTCTTTTCACAGATCTGCCTTTGTAAGGCAGATTTGTGGGCCTAGTGTAACTATGGATATATTTTATAGGTCTGTAAACTTAGATGAGAGAAAAAACAATATTTTTATTTCTCTCAACATTTCAATTTTTTTCTATTATTGAATGAAAGCACCAAGCCACAATACTATTAACAGTCCCTACGACTTTGTCAATAACAGAAATCACCAATATTAGTGCCACATTTCAGGTGTCCTAGAAATCTTAATATATCATTTACACTCAGTGAGACTGTGCAATTTCAAAAGTTATTAGGTCTGATGCTACATCTTCTTAACTGTGTTAATAAGAACATTTGCTATATCACTATCTTGTTTTAAAAATATTTCAATAACTGCATTTCAGTGTAGTTGATTTCCTTGTAATCCTATGTGTTACATTGTACACTTAAAAACATTATCTAAGAAAGGAGAAATAACCTTCTCTTGACCCCCTAATGAGTCCCTGAATCCTTTAGAAACCCAGATCTAATTTTTTGTTAATTAATCAGGCCTTCAAATATTTGAAACCAATGCTTTTTCAGACTAAATGGCTTGTTTATGCATTGCTTTGGAGTTGAGGTCACACTCTGTCACCCAGGCTGGAGTGCAGTGGCATGGCCATGGCTAACCACAGCCTTGAACTCCCAGGTTCAAATAATCCTCCTTCCTCAGGTTCCCAAGTAGGTGCACACTACTATGACCAGATAATATTTTGATTTTTTTGTGTAGGGAGAAAGTCTTGCTATGTTGCTTAGGCTGGTCTCAAACTCCTGGGCTCAAGCCATCCTCCCATCTCAATCCCCCAAGTTGCTGGGGTTACAGGTATGATTCACTCTACCTGGCTCCCACTAAAAGTTCTTAGTATCCTATTTCAGGACACAACTTTCAGGGAGTTGTAGTGTGTTCACAGCCAGCATGGGAATGAGAACCTCCTCTGAAATTGCTGGCATCAGAGGACCAGAGCCAGTTGCCCATGCAGACAGCAAGACCATTCCGCAGAAACTTGCAGAGGATGGAGAGACCAACCAAAATGGGTGGCATTTCAAGAAAGTAGTCTCCATGTTACTGGGTGTATATGGGGTGAGGGAGTAGGTAAATTTGGCAGAGACACAAATTAGCAGAGTCACAACTAGCACACAGAGCTCAGTAGTAGAACAGAAATCATTATGCTGGGCAAAAAGGGAAAAAAAGCACTTTTGAGACCTTTACAAAAATTAACACTAGTTATTTGTTCATAAAAATATTTCACTGTATTTCAGGGAAATCGAATCATGTTCATGTTTCTAATAATGTCATTGTGCTCAAAGTCAATGAAGGAAACCTAACTAGAAGCTTCTGTATGGTTGTAAATTTAAAGTACCCTGAGGAGTAAAATATAGACATGAAAAAATCCAAAATGGAGTCTGCTACAACTGAATGATATGATCATAAATTTGAAAATTCAATACCTTGTTCTGGCCTGGGAATTCCACTTGTGTAACAAGACTGGGTGGCCTCAAATCATCCATAATAACGTGGGCATTTAAACATCTGAAACAAGGTATACATTTCACTTGTCTGTTTCACCTGACTCCCTGTGAAAATGAAATTCTATTTGTGAATCCAAATGGTCTGAAAAATCAGACTGACTCTCATGATCATCTTCCCAGGGATCTCTAATATATGTGAGTGATCAGCTTGTTTCCTCGGTCATTTGACAACTGTACCCAGAGGACATTGCAGCACCAGGTGTGATGAGTGGAAGTGCCAAGAAGGGAGAAGAGACTCATGGACCAAGGTGACTGGCAGTAAACTTACTGCTAATTGTCTTGCTTGGGCTCTCTCCTTAGCTGAACTTTTCAAGATTTCCCTGTCTAATTGCACAGACTCTTACAAAAATCATTCAGGCTTCTAACAGCTTACACTTATTTTTAAAACCCCATTACTTTTCTAATGATGTGAATTCTTAGAACCACTCTATCACTGCTATCATTGTATAACCAATTTTTTTACTACAAATATAAATAAACCCTAAGAAAATAGCAAAGGAAAAACACAGAATAGCGCAGTAATAGTATTAAACTATCTACTGGGTCTTTTTGCTACATGGAAGCAACCCTCCATGCTATTACTAAGTTAGTAAATGTTAATAAACCGATTTTAATGAATGTTTTAAAGATAGCAATTCACTTTTTTGAGGCATCCACTAAAATAAAATTTCCATTTTAGCATGAACCTTATTTGATTGATTGCTAGCATGCAGCATCACACAGTGCCTGGAACTGGACAGGTAAGTGGGGTTAATTAACATTTGCTGAATGAATTTTCTTCCTAAATACTGTCTCAATTGATCCTCCTAGAAAGCTTATCAGGATTTTTTTTCAGTAAAATTTTCACTTGAGATAATTGTAGATTTGCAAGCAGTGATAGAAAAATAATGTTTGTGGTCAGCCAGTTTTCCCAGCACCATTTACTGAATAGGTTCTTCTATCCCCAGTGGTAGGTGGTGGAGGCTTTGTCAAAGATGAGTTGGTTGAGAAATTGAGGTTTTGCTTCTGTAACCTCAATTCTATTCCATTGGTCTATATGCCTGTTCTTATACCAATACCAAGCTGTTTTTATGATTGTAACTTTGTAGTACACAAAGATCTGAGTATCACATGTTCTCACTCATATAGTGGACCTTGATCATCCAATGTATTACCATAAGAAAATGACTGACAGTGGTGGGAAACTATGGGAGGAGGGGAAGGGAGAAGGGGTTAATTGTAGTAAATATCTGCCTGGAGATGCGGAGACACCTCTTATCATCAAGGGTGCCTGAATGAAGCATATTTGTATACCTAACCCTTAACTGTACCCCACAATATGATAATAAAAAATATTGATTAGAAAAAAAGAAAAAGAATGCTTAAGAGATACATAGTCAACAACAGAAGCTAGTCTTGTAAGCTGTTGATTAGTTTTCCACAGTGGTGCCATCTTGCAAAAGTATAGCTCAATGTGAAGACCTGGATATTGACATTGATACAATCTACCAATATTATCGAGATTTTCCACCTTATTTGTACTTCTGTGTACCCCTGGGTGTGTACACCGTTTTATGCAACTCTATCAAACATGTAGGTTTGTATGTTCACTATCATAATCAAGATATAAAACATTTTCATCACCAGGAGGATCTCTAATTTCTTCTTTTATAACCACATTTTTTCCATCTTGTTCCCTCTCCCTCATCACTCTACATTCCTGAACCTTGGAAAATAAATCATCTGTTATCCAATGTATAATTCTGTAGTTTGGTACTTAAAATAACCAAGGAAAGCCATTGAAAATGGCACTAATGATGTGGAAATGCTTTAAGATTCTTGATATTAATTCTATTAGGGTTGTATATGAAAGAAACAATAGACTTTCAAGAAATTCAGAAAGATCTTGACAGCTATCTTGCATAGATTTTTCAGGATTCATTCTGGTGGATGTTGTTGAAAATGCAATATGTTAATTTTTAATGCTTCTTTCAAAATGCTGAATAAACAAAGATAGTCCATTCAACAGGCCTGACTCACTGAGTCAAGAATGGAAAGATTTGCATTACTGGTATATTCAACTTCTTTGAACAATTTCAGAAACATTATGCTGAGAAGAATAAGGCAGACACAAAAAAATACAAATGGCATGCAAGTATCTCTATATATGAAATTCTAGAATAAGCAAAAGTAAGCTATGCTAACAAGGAGAACTGGAGACAGCACAGCGTGAGGTCATATTCTGGGGTGACATAATATGTTAGATTTTAAAGGGGCTTGGGTTATGCCTGAATGCTTCTTATAAAAATTAGTACACATATACTTTAGAGTTGAATGTTTTGTTCCATGTGAGTTTCCTGGAAAAATGAAGTTTGTGAGAAATATCAATTTCTAAATAATGATTGTCAAGGTAAACTATTTAGCAGGAAGCATATTACTATTTGCATTGTGGAAATTGGAAATGCATTTAAAACAAGATCTTTCATACACTTTCCTAAATTAAATGACTCAAAGTTATTTCAAAATTTAAAAAAATATGAAAACACAATGAAATGTCAGAGGGATAGTTGGATGAAAAGTTGTTAGTTACATAATCTTGAGTAAATTGTTAACAAATTAATGCTGTATGTTTGAACATTTTCATGATAAAATATTTGTGGTAATTAACAAAATCACTTGTCTTGTGTCAATGTTTTATTTATGGATGAGATTTCCAGAATAATAATTGTTATTCTATAGCTTTCAGCAATTTCAGGCACAACTCATTTGGATTATCCCAATCAATTCATTAGAGAGTTGCAAAGTGCATGACTACTCTGGGAAAACCTGAAGAGTGGGATTTTGACTTAAGAGCAAGACCCAGGGTGAAAAATAGGTCTCATATCTATTTTCATTGTAAAGGATAGACATACTGTTTTTGCACTCAGATGAATTTCACTTATCAATAAAAGGAATAAGCTATCAATGTTTAATACAGTATGGAGAAACCGCAACATGATTCTGATGGCTTACAAACTGTATTCTTTAAAAAGGAGATGCCGGGCTCGGTGGCTCAGTGGCTCAGCCTCTAATTCCAGCACTTTCGGAGGCTGAGGTGAGAGAATTGTTGAATCCTCGGGTAAAAGATCGGCCCGGGCAACTTGGCGTGACCTGTCTCTACAATAAATAAAAAAGTAGCCGAGTGTGGTAGTGCATGCCTGTTGTTCTGTCTACTTGGAAGGCTAAGGCAGAAGGATCACTGGAGCCCAGCAGGTCCACACTGGGGTGGCCATGAGCGTGCCACTTCACAAAGCATGGACGATGCAGTAAGACTCCAACTCAAAAAATAAAAATAAAAAAGGAGGTATTTTCTGTATATCTGATTTTGCCACAATTTAACTATAATAATAAAATCTGATAAACAAATTGTTAACTTTATTTTCCTCAAAAAACAATTATAAATATTTAAAAATAACTATCAAAATTTTGCTTATAAGTCAATTTCATTTTAGAAATAAACATAAGCATACAATGGATGAGCTTAGGTTTTCTTCTGAATAGTCATAAACTACTGGGGTAAAACTTCTTGAAAAATTTTCATAAATGCTGTAATTTTATGGAAGATGAACAAATTTAAAAAGTATAAGCATACAAAAGTAAATACTATATACATATGATTGTGTGAATGGGATCACTGAGATAGGCAGTTTGAAAAATTTGAAACGTACTGAAAAGAAGAAAACAAACAACCCCATTATAAAATGGGCAAAAGATATGAACAGACACTTCACAAAAGAAGACATTCGGGCAGCCAACAAACACATGAAGAAATGCTCAACCTCACTAATCATCAGGGAGATGCAAATCAAAACCACACTGAGATACCACCTAACTCCAGTCAGAATGGCAATTATCAACAACTCAAAAAATAACAGCTGCTGGAGAGGGTGTGGTGAAAAGGGAACACTTCTACACTGTTGGTGGGAGTGTAAACTAGTGCAACCTCTGTGGAAAGCAGTGTGGCAATTCCTAAAAGCACTAAAAATTGACCTTCCATATGACCCTGCAATCCCCCTACTGGGAATATACCCTGAAGAACACAAATCACTCTATAAAAAAGATACCTGCACACGTATGTTTATCGCAGCATTGTTCACAATAGCAAGAACCTGGAAACAACCATGCTGCCCATCAAAAGAGGACTGGATTAAAAAAATGTGGTACATATACACGATGGAATACTACGCAGCCATAAAAAAGAACAAAATCATGAATTTCGCAGCAACCTGGATGGAACTAGAGTCTATAATACTGAGTGACCTCTCACAAAAACAAAGATCCGAATATCACATGTTCTCACTCATATAATGGACCTTGAACATCCAATGTAATACTATAAGAAAATGACTGATGGTACTGGGAAACTATGGGGGGGAGGGGGATGGGATTAACAGTAGCAAATATCTGTCGGGAGATGGGAAAACACCTCTTATCAAGAGGGTGCCTGAATGAAAAGTAATTGTACACTTAACCCTTAACTGTACCCCACAAAATCATAATAAAAAATACTAAAAAAAATCCTAGGTTGTTATTCTAACAAATATTAAATACAGATTATTGTTTAGCCCAAGTTTCTAAAAACGTTGAAATCTTTTCTCATTATTCACTTTAATTCTGAACAAAGGCGTGAATGTCAGATTTTTGACATCTCTATAGATTTAAATATTGATGTGATTTTGTAATTATAATTAAAATATGCAAACTGATGTTACTTGAAAAACACAATGCAAAATAACCAATAACAACAATTCACCTTCAATTTTTACTGCAGTGTACCCAAATCAATCAGTAAAAGGTAAACATTTTCCATATCTTGGAAACCCATACATAAAAGAATTAAAAATTTCTGGAGTGTATGGCCCCAAGAAAAAAAGGCAAAATATAATTCTACAAAAAGCAGGTTTATAACTATTTGTGAAGAAAATAAATTCAAAATGTAACTCAAACCTTTCCACATTGCAAGACTCAGGTTTGTGCAAATTAAACCTCTCTAGAAAGTAGCCTCCTAACTCTATGACACTTTCACTTTCAACCTCACAGTAGAGGAGAGCACAGTGTGTGCTCCCGGGAAGGCTGCATGGTCTTAGAGTAGCCTCTGTCTGACAGGGAACATACTTTAAAATTCCCACCAGAAAATTGAATGGCTTTCACAGGGCCACAAATCCTTCCATTTTGGTGTTGTTAAGTTACTATCTTCAGATTTCCATTCTGTCAAGCTTTCTTGTGTTTTTCTCAAGCGAACCTTGATGTGCATAGGTATGTCCTGAGGTCCTGGGTGCCAGGAAGACCAAGTTCCTATCAAAGACGCCATGAAAACCTGTCATGTAAGTCGTAGGGTGACACGAACCTGTAGAAAAGAAGGTACCACTCCTGTTCAGTGTTTTCTTACATTGGTAGATGAATGTCAAGGAGACTTCAGCAGGAGAAGCCAGAAAATCAGCCTCGGTCCACACATGACTGGATGCTCTTAGGGTGTCCTGGGGCACCAGGAAAGTTGTGGGAGAGTTGGGGGTAGGGAATAAATGTGTGTGTGGGCAGGGCTAAGCCTGGGAATAGGGCCTGACCACAATTGGGAAGCAGAAAGAGCGTTAAGGGAAGCGGTAAGTTGGGTATCTGGGAAGAGAAATGGAAAGCGGGCCTGGGACAGAATCCAGATCAAAGCAAGTCCTTCAGCTATGGGAAGGGGGTTCAGCGACAAGTCACTGGTTAAGCAGTAGGTCAGCAAACCAGACCGACACGAGGGGTTGGTGAGTGGGACTCTCAGGATCAGTTGGAGAGAGACAAAAGCCCTGGTTTTCTCCAAATCTTCTCCTGCCTGGTCGCTGCCTTAACAACCTTTATACTCTCTCTGGACCAATCACCTACTGCCACTCCAGTATGATTCATCAATTTAAGCACACTTGATACCTTCACACAAATTAACCCTAGTTATTTTTTCATAAAGCAAATCACACTATACTTCAGAAAATCAAATCACATTCATGTTTCTGATAATGTCATTATGCTCAAAGTCAATGAAAGAAAGCTAAATAGAAGTTCCTGCATGGTTATAAATTCAAAGTACCCTGATGAGTAGAATATAAATATGAGAAAACCCAAAGTGAAAAGAGTCTGTTACAAGTGAGTGATATGATCATGATATTGAAATTCAATACCAGGCTCTCGCCTGGGAATTCCACTTTGTGTCACAAGACTGTGTGGTCTCAAATCATCCCTAACTAACCTGGGCTCCTTACCATGTACAACAAGGTGTATATGTCACTTGCCTGTTTCACCCTGCTCCCTGTGAAAATGGACATTAAATATAGAATCGAGATAGGATCTAAAAAAAATGTGGGTCATTAGCTTGTTTCCTGGATCATTTGACAACAGTATCCAGAGGGCTTGGCAGCACCAGATGTGTTGGGTGAGAGTGCCAAGGAGGAGCAGGAGCCCATGGAGCCAGGTGTCCAGCACTAAACTTACTGACAGTTGTCTTGCCTGGGCTCTCTCCTCAGCTCTACTTTTAAAGATTTTCTGTCTAATTGCACAGACTGTTACCAAAATCATTCAGGTTTCTGACAACTTACACTTATTGCTCTAAATTCCATTACTATTTCTAATTATGTAAATTCTTAGAACCACACTACCATGGCTATAATTGGAGAACTGATACCTTTTACCATAAGTATAAATAGACCCTATGAAATAAGTAAAGCAAAAAAAAAATGCAAAATAGCACAATAATTGTATTAAACTATCTATCGGGTATATGGGCAAGTTTAGTCACCTCTTTGAGTCTTTTGATACATGGAAGCACACCCTCAATGCTACTATTAAATTAATGACTGTTATTAAACTAATTTTAGTGAGAGTTTTAAAAATAACAATTAACTGGTTTTGAGGCATCCACTAGAATAATATTTCCATTACAGCAGGTACATATTTTGATTGACTGCTAATATTCAGCATTCACACAGGGCCTGGACAAGCAAGTGGGAATAATTAGCATTTGCTAAGTGAATTTTCTTCCCAAAATACGATCTCCTTTGATTCTCCCAGAAATTCTATGAGGCTTGTTTCTTTTCAGTAAAATTTACACTTTGAGATAATTGTAGTTTTGCACACAGTGGTAGAGAAATAGTATATGAAATACAGAGTAAATAATGCAAATTGATCTTGTGTACCATTTACTATTTTCCCACAGTGGTGACATCTTGCAAAACTATAGCTTGCGACTGGATATTTTTTGGAGGTGGACTTTCAGGATCATAGAAAAGCTACTGAATGATGGGGAAAAGCAGTTCATCTACTATACAGAGCTGGACAGAGTGCACACAAAAGCTAGCACTGTTCACAAATGCACTCAAGTGAGTCCTTAATCTTGGCTCCTTTTAAAACAGGCTAATTGTGACTGATGTCAGAAAAATGGCATACAAAAAAGCTCCAAGGTCTTCTTTCCCCTTAGAAACACCAAAAACAAACAAACAAACAACCAGAAACTGTCTAAATTGAGTTTGTACTTGCTCTGGAAAACACTCAGAGGTTTAGAACAACCAAGAAATTGCCCAATAAAGTAAAAGTTATTTACAAAATGGTAGAAAAGTTATGTGGTCTCTTTACTCACCCTTGCCATATCTTTTTAGCAGCATGACTGTCTTGGTCTAGAACAGGTGGCAGTTCAGTTTATGTCTCCTCCTTGCCACCAATCAAAGGGACCAGAGCATATCTGTTTTTCAAATTATTGTATACAGTTGTTTTAGCCTATCTGGAGGTAATCTGAAGGACTCAAGCAAAACTCTCTTTTCACTTAACTCAGAATGCAGTTGGAAAAGGAGCTGGCACTACTCATAAAATCTCATAAAGATAGATGAGAAAGTTACAGATGTCTGTGGCAAGTGATTATTGGTGTAGACATTCATTAGAACTTTGAGGACTCGAGGAGAAACTGAAATGAGACTCTCAGGGAAATTAGAATATAGAAAACAGCTGTGTCTATGAGAGAATTTAGAGAATGATGCACATACCTAGTCAATATGCATGTGCATAATTATCCTGAGTAGATATTAAGCTTTTCCCTCAGTTGATCCCCAGCCTCAGAGGAGGCTAGTAAGTTGTGAAGGATTGCCTCAGCCCACTGACAGTTTGCCAAAATTGGTAGAAGTGGCTGTTTTCTTCTCTTTGTGTCTGTGCTTTTTTGTTAGTTAAACTCCTGGTGCTCAAGCAAATCTTTGTCACAACATCAGCAGAACGTGAATCAAAGGATCAGAGATTTCAGTAATCACATCAAAGAGGCAAAAGTACTAGGAAAAATGAAGAGTTGGGAAAAATTTCAAAACAATTGACTACTATTGCTTCCACCAATCAAGAATGAGAAAATAGAATATGAATAGGAAAAAAATAGAAGAAAAATAAGGAGGATGAGTGGAGTAGGAGATGGTAGATGAGAAAACAAGCTCTGAGGATTATCTGATTTTCAGAGGTACTACATTACAATACTGAAAGGTTCAGTATTACACAATGAAATAATCGCAGGCATACAAAGAAGCAAAGAAAACACAGTAAAGAGCAAAGTTCATTGACAGAAATGATTCCTCAGGAATCCCAAATATTCGATATACTCGAAAAAGAACAGAAAGAAAACATGTTAAATATGCCAAAATAGCTAAGGGAAAAAAGTGGACAAATAATCTATTAAAAGCTGGGAAAAGAATATATAGACAACATGAGAACCTCAACAAGGATAGACATTACAACAAAAAATGAATAAAAACTCTGGTGCAGAAAGTCTGATAACTGAAGAAAGAAAATTCACTAGAGGGTTCAAAAACATATTTGAACAGGTAGATGAAACCACCTGAGAACTGAAAATAAACCAACTCTGAAGAACAAAGAGAATAAAAACTACTGAGCAGAAACTAAGGAGCATCAGAACACTATGAAGCAGATCAATGCATGCATAATGGAGGACTCAGAAGGAGGAGAGACAAAGAAACAGAGAGCCTATTTAAAAGCATAATACTAGAGCATTCCAAATGTAAGAAAAGGCATTTGTGTATAAGTATTAATAAATTCAACAAACTCCAAATGATATAAACCCAAGGCACCCACACAGACTAATTATATTCCTACAGTTGGAAACCAAAGAGAATGTATTAATCTTTAAATCTTGAACAGAGGTGACTCATCCATACACAACGAATCCTCAATAAGACCGTCAGTCATGTTATTTTTTACTGTTTTTGATACAGCCAATCTACTGTGCAATGAGGTATCTCTTTGTGGTTTTAATTTGCATTTTCATCATGGATAATGATGTTAAGTTCCTTTGGTGTTCTCCTTGGTGAAGTGTGTATTGAAGTCCTTTGTCAATTGTTAATTTGGGTTGCTTGTCTTTCTTTTGTTGAGCTGTAAAAGTTGTTTATATATTTTGGGTAATAGACTCTAGTCAGGTATATAATGTGTGGATTTTTTCCTTCCATTTTTCTGAGTTGTTGTGACATAGTAAGAATTACATATGTGGCCTCTGTCTGAGTGTCCTGGCATAAGAGCTTCAAATCTTTGGGATCCATGTAGTGATGTGTCTTTTGTATGCTGATGAGGTGACTGATGGATGGAGGCACCTGACACTCTCAGGAGGTCTGATACCAGGGGTACAAACCATATGATTAGAGGTTGGAACTTTCAACCTCCCCATGACTGCTGTTTTAATCATTCATTCCTATGAAATTAAGACTTCATAAAACCCAAAAGAATAGGATTGGGAGAGCTTCCATGTTGCAAAACATATGGAGGTGCTGGAAGCTTGGAAACTGAAAAGAACATGGGAGCTCTGCACCCCTTTCACGTACCTCACCCTATGCCCCTCTTCATCTGGCTATTCATTTGACTCCTTCAAAATATCCTTTGTAAGATATTGAAAAGAGTAAGCACACTGTTTCCCTTGATTCTGTGATCCACTCTAGCAAATTATTGCAACCTATGAGAGGGTTGTCAGAGTCTCAGATAAGTTGGGTGAAGGTTAGGTAACTCGAGAACCTAATATCTGCAGGTAGTGTCTGAATTGGATTCTACTATAGGACACCCAGCTGGTGCTGGAGAATTGGTTTGTTGGGGAAAAACCCATGTATCTTGTCACAGAAGTGGTCTGTGTTGAGTGATAACAGTACAGTAGGAGAAACCAGTTAGTTGTTATATTCCAATCATAACAATTTTGTCTTTCAACTTTTTTGTGCACTATAGTTTTTCATTTTGAGGAAATCTGTGTATTTATTTTTCCTTTTGTTGCTTGAGTGTTGCTTTCTTTTGGTGTAAGATCAAGAAACCATTGAAACATTCAAGGTCATGAAGATTTATCTGTATGTTTTCTTCTAGAATTTATAGTTTTACTGAAAAATTAGGCCTTTGATCTCATTTGATTTAATTATCCAATGTGGTGAAAGGTAAGAACACAATTCTATTTTCCCTCATGTAGATAGCCAGTTGTCTAACACCAATTTTGGAGATACCACTCTATCCCCATATTTAATGGTTTTGGCCCTTGCCAAAAATCAGTGGACCATAGAGATATGGTTTTACCTCTGGACTCCCAATGCAATTCTATTGATCTATCTGTTTGTCATTGTACCAGTATCATGTTGTTTTGGTTACAGATATCTTTGCCATAAGATTTGAGATTGGTAATTGTGAAATGTGTTTTTTCTTTTTCAGGATTGGTTTGGCTCTTGAGGGTTTCTTTAAATTACATGTGAATATTAGGGTCAGCATTCCCATTTCTGGCCAAAGTCTTTGGAATTTTTATAGGCATCACATTGAATGTATAATTTGCTTTGTGTAGTATTGCCATCTCAGAAAGTATTGTCTTCCAATCCACTAGTATTATATATCTTATATTTGTTTAGAATGTCTTTAATTTCTTTCAGCACTGTTTTATTCTTTACATTGTCTAAGCCTTGTCTTTTGATTGAATTTATTCCTAGGTATATTATTATTATTAATATAATATCAAGTGGAATTTTCTTAATTTCATTTTCTAATTATTCTTTGCTAGTATACAGAAATATGAATTTTTACATTACTATTTTGCTTGTAACTTTGCTAAATATATTTACTGAGTCCAATAATTTTTAATGACATCCATATTTATATGTATAATATATCAATGCCTTGTTTAAAATGCCTTTTTTGTGTGTGTGATTCTTCATGATTGAATTTACAGTGCAATGTTGAATATAGTGGTAAAGAGTTCATTCATGAGGCATTCCTGATCCTAGAAGTAAACCACTCAGTGAGGACAATTGAGTGTGTTTGCTGTGGGTTTTGCAGAAAAGCTTTTCATCATGTTGAAGACATTCCCTTGTATTCCTATGTTTGTGGATGTTTTACATTGAAATTTTGTTGAATTTTGCTAAAGTTCTTTCTTCATCAATTGCTATGATTATGGGGTGTTTTACCTTTTGTCAATATGGCGTGTTACATGGGTAACATTTTTAGGTTGAGCTCCCTTGAATTTTTGAGACAAGTCATGTATGTGGTGTTTGATCCTTGTATTTACTTTGATTTTTGCTGTTTTAATGATGTGTTTTTAACAGCTGTGGGACATTTAATCACCCTTTTATTTTAAAATTATTTTTATTTTAATGATGTGGGGTACAATTCAGTGTTAGGCATACAAATGTTCATTATGCAGGTCCCTTGTTAATGAGGAGTTCCCCTTCTCCCCCAGCAGTTTCCTAATACTGCCAATCCAGCCCCAGCCCCTGGTTGTTTCCTACATTTCCAACCTGTTTCCTATATTATTAAGATAATTGTTCATTGTCCACTTGTGAGTGAGAAAATGTGGTACTCAGTTCTTTGTTACTGTGATAGATCACTCAGTATTATAGACTATAAGTTCATCAAAATTTCTGTGAAGTTCATAATTTAGTCTTTCTTTATGGCTGCATAATATTCCATATTTATCAGTATCATGTTTTTCCACTTTTGTTTCAATGGGCAGCATGGTGGCCTCCATGTTTTTGCTGTTATGAATAATGCTGTAGTAATCATGTGTGTGCTGATAACTTTTTCAGACAATGATTTGTGTACCTTTGGGTATGTTTCCAGTAGGGCACTTGTGGGGTCATTTGTAAGGTTACTTTTTGGATTTTTAGGAATCACCACATCTTTATCCACAGAGGCTGTACTGGTTTACACTCCCACCAACAGTGTTGTTTAAACTTTTAATATGTCATTGGTTTCAATTTACTTTTATTTTATTAAGGATCCTTATGTCTACATTTATAAATCTTTTCATTCAGTTTTCAGTCCTGGTGAAGTCATGTCTTTTATTTGGGATTGGTGATGGCTAGGGCATGAATAGGGATTATATTTAGGAAGATAAGTTGTTAGGGTATTTTGCATTTAAAGGTATGAATTTGAATGTTAGTGCTAAAAATAAAAAAAAGAAATTTGCAGGTTAGAAACTAGGACTCAGCATAGGAGTCTGAGAACAATGAGGACAAGAATAGAAAGAGAGGATTAGGCTTCTCATCAGGGTTAAGTGAGGGTGAAGTGAGGCATTTAGTTAGGGGTGAGGAACTAGGTTTAAAGGTGGAGTTAGAGTTAAAGTAAATTTTGGAGTCAGGGTTAGATTTGAGTCAAGGCAAAAACCTAAGGGTTAGGATCAGTGTGCATCATGGGGTTAGGAGTAAATGGTAAGTGTTGAGATTAGGGTTAGAGTCAGTATAAGAAGTTAGGTTTAGTGGCTATAGAGTTAGAATTAGATTGTAGGATTAGATTTAAGTTTTAGTGTTAGGGTTTAGAGGTTAGGGGTTAGAAACTAGGGGCTATAGGTTAAGGCTTATGGGTTAGGTGTGTGCTAGAGTTAGAGTTTAGAGATTAAGATTTAGGATTTAAGGTTAGGGTTTGAGTAAGGGTTTATGGTTAAGGTTTAGGGGTTACAGTTTGCTTTTTGAGTTGGTGGCTATGGTTCAGTGTTAGGATTTAGAGTTTATGGTTTGGAGTTTGGGGTTAGGGTTCAATATTAGGATTTAGGCTTTTGGGGTTAGAGTTTGGGTTAAGATAAGGACTAGGCCTTATGATTAGGATTTTAAGGCAATGGTGAGTTTTTTAAGGTTAGAGTTAATGGTCAGGATTAAGTGGTAGGGTTAGGGGTTAGGACTTGAGAATAGGATTATAGTTTAGGGTTTGAGGTTTAAAGTTTAAGGTTTAGGGTTAGGGCTAAGTGTTTAGGCCTAGAATTTTGATTCATATTATTGGTTTCAGTTTTGGATAGGTGTTAGGGTTTTTCTTTTCTTTTTTTAAACTGATACTTTTCAAAAAGTTAGAATTAGGTTTAACATTGGAGTTAGGGATAAGGTTTACAGTTAGTGTTAGTATTACATATTTGGATTAGCTGTTAGGAGTTATTGATTATGGCTAGGGATTTAGGGTTTAGTGATCAGGGCTTGTGTTGGGGTGAGGTTGGATGGGGTGGTCAAGGTCAAGGGTCAATATAAGATCAGGTGTAGGGTTGGGGAAAGGGTCAGGGTTATAGTTATTTTTTGTGCTAATGCTCTCAAAGTGCTATTACTTTCCAATTATAACACTTTTTAATCAAGAGTATAACCAATTATATGTATAACCAATTTTGATCCTAGTTGCCTCAAGGCAGTACCTGGTGTCTATGGAAGAACTGGTTTTCATGCAGATGCTTGTGTGCACTAACAACTGGGAGCTCCTAACACACCTAAAGAATTCACTGAACAAGGTATAAAATATTTTTGAGCCTTCTGCCTGAGAGAATCTTTTGCTTTACAAAGGATGTTGATCTCTCATGATGCAGAAGACGTCTTCCCTGCTGTTTCTTTACATCCTCAGACCAAGGCTGGCTATGTTTGCTGAATCTCAGAGGAAGGCTAGTCCTTGTTTACAGATTCTACATAGTTTAACACCTGTTCTATATTCTTGGATGTTACAGCAAGGGGAGAAATTCTGGAGGAGAGATCCTTCCCAGAAAAGTTGCTCTAAAACACCTTGAAGAATCCTAGGCCTTGGGTTTAAAATTTGGAGCCACAGATTTAGGTCCTTGGAGAGGCAGGGAAGTGGCAAAGCCCAACTCAGTGCAACTGTATCTGATTAAGCTTCCAGGTCCTGTAGACTCTGAATCCATTTCTGGTATTATGTCACCAGATACATTAAAAGACAATGCTCAAATTGCTGATTGCTACCTTGTGACATTATTTTAGTAAGACATGGTCTAACTGTGCCCTAGATGGGACTGCAGATGCCGAATAGGCAGAAATACCATCCCATGTGTAGCATTTGGGGGCAGGTAAGATCTTTCTTGCACAACTGTGGCTGCAGGACTGAAATCCTGAGAGGTGGGCACCTTTTATGTTCCCATTAGGTCTTGTCATTCTGGATGGTATTTGAGAGATTTAATTAAACCCAAAATGTCCCCCAACCCAGAAAACCTCTCCAAAAAGGTAAAACTGTCTAAAAACACAATTAAACCAGAATGAGATGTGCATCAGAGGCAAAAACAAGAAGGTATTGCAAAGACTGGTGGTATGACAGCCTTATTTATTAATTAATATATTTATTTTAATTCATACTTTTTTATTTTATAGATGGATGAAATTCAGGGTTAGTTACACAAATGTTCATTACACATGTACCTTTGTTTATGAGCTGTGCCCCCCACTACTGCTAATCCTGCCCCTTCTTTCCCCTGGCAGTTTCCTACTACTGCCAATTCTTTTCTTACAGAATTACAATAATTGTTCCAGGTCCACTTATAAGTGAGAACATGTGGTACTCAGTTCTTTGTTTCTGTGATATGTCCCACAGTATTATACATTCTAAGTTCATTCAGGTTAATGTGAAGATCATAATTTTATCCTTCTTTATGGCTGCTTAATATTCCACTGTGTATATGTATTACTTTTAAAAAATCCAGTCCTCTTTCAATTGGCAACATGGTTTATTCAATGGTTTTCTATTGTGAAGAATGCTGCAATATACATAATGTGCAGGTATCTTTTTCATCCAGTGATTTGAGTTCCTCCAGTAGGAAGATAGCTGGGTTGTATGGAAAGCTGATTTTTAGATCTTTTAGGAATCGCTAAACTATTTTCCACCGAGGTTGTATTAGTTTACACTCCCACCAACAATATAGAAGTGTTCCAATCATACTCATTGATCTATCACAGAAACAAAGAGCAGAGTACCATATGTTCTGACTCATAAGCAGACCTTGAACAATTATAATACTATAAGAAAAGAATAGAGATGCATATTTGTATGCCTAACCCTTAACTGTACCCCACAATTTTAAAATAAAAAAATATGTTAAAGAAAGAGAAAGGAATTGGCAGAAGTGGGAAACTATTAGGGAAAGGGGATGGAATTGGAAGCCGAAGGAAACTACTAGGGAAGGGAGGGGGAAACCTCATCAGCAAGTGTACCTGCATAATCATCGTTTGTATAACTAACCCTGAATTGTGCCCCACATCTTTATAATTAAAAAAGAAAAAAGTGTTAATTTGTTGCCACATCCTCTCTAGCATTCACTGTATTCTGAGTTATTGATGATGGTCATCTTGACTTGAGTTAGGAGGTATTTCAGTGTGGTTTTAATTTGCATTTCTTTGATGACTAGTCAGGTTGACCATTTTTTCATGTATCTGTTGGTTGCTTGTAAGTCTTTTGAGAAGTGTCTAATTATATCTTTTTCCCAGTTTTAATGGGGTTGCTTGTTTTTCTTTTCATATGCCAGTCTTTTATCTAAAAAAGCCAATTCAACTCATGACACATATGTTCTCAAGATAAATAAAAATAGTTCTCATGTGAGAAGACTGGGTAGCTCCTTTTGCCCTACAGAACTTGTTGTGAATAGAAAATAGTTTTTCTACTTGGAGCCAGGTGCCTGCTGAAGTAAGTTCTCTGCCTCCTACAAAAAAAATGTAATATAGAACAATACCTTCTTTGATATTTACCTTTATAATAGAAGGTGACTTGATCTGAGAGAAATGCATTCCTGAGTCAAAAAGGCTAAAATGGGCTCATTTCCCATTTTAAAGTATTTACATGTGTTTCAAAAAGACAGAGAAATAACATAGACCACAAAGTTTTGCAATTTAAATCTTGTAATAATAGAGAGAGGAGTGACATCTCGCCTCTTATTTTCAGGTGGGATAACTCAGATTCCTACACCTAATTTGAATTTTCTCTTACCTCAGTTAGGTCTAAGGTCCTGGTCTTAAACTCCTAGACATGTGAATTATGATAGATTCTCAACTCTGGTACATTGAGAGGTGGTCTTGGGCACACTGAGTGCATATGAGAGAGTTCATGGAGAAGTTACAGGTAGAAAAGAGAAAAGTGTGTTCAAGAACACAGGTGTGAGGACAAAGCAGAGCTGGTGAAATGGACTGGTTTGTGCTACACATACTGGCACAGGCAGTTTGTGCTCTGGCTCATTCCTGTGTTTATGTGGGAAGAAGAGATTATCATTGAGTGGTCTAGAATCCTAGGATGGTGAAAAGACTAGGTAGTTTCTATAATTTCAGGGTCTGGGGGAGGAAAATATAGGAACCCTGGAACCCATGTGAGTTTTGGTAGGAATTCCAGAAGCAAATGTGCCATGGATGGGATTCCTGAGGGTGGAGGCTTGCCTTGCAAGTGGTGAGGCCTAATCACTGCTACTGTGCTGGTGCTTGAGTGGTGGGGATCATGTGAGTATGGGAGAGTTTGGGAAGGGGATTTACCCTCAAAACTCTTTTTCTCTGTGTCATCAGTTCCAGCTGATTCCAGAAGATAGGAAATATGGAATCACAGCACAAGCTGCACACAGGACTGTGTCAAGGAGAACAGAACCTTCCTTCCCCAAGAGGCCATCAATCTCCCTCCAGACTGTCAATGTGTCCACTGCTTCAGAAATGTAACTCACCAGAGGCACTTGACCCAAGTGTCAGAAACCTGGGAACGACGCATGACTCTCCATTCTTTAAGTATTTTTCAAGGCACATCATCAGGAATTCCTAAAGTATGAGCATAAAGGTATGTTCATCCCAACTTTGTTTTGTTTTTTTTATTTTTTTAATCAATATATTTTATTATGATATTGAGGGTACAGTTAAGGGGTAGATATAAAAATATGCTTCATTCAGGTACCCTTGTTGATAAGAGGTGTCTCCCCATCCCCAGACAGATATTTACTACCGTTAATCCCATCTCCCTTCCACGTCCCTCCCAGTTTCCCACCACTGTCAGTCATTTTCTTATAGTATTACATTGAATGTTCAAGGTCCACTATATGAGTGAGAACATGTGATACTCATCTTTGTTTCTGTGAGAGATCACTCAGTATTATAGACTCTAGTTCCATCCAGGTTGCTGCAAAATTCATGATTTTGTTCTTTTTTATGGCTGCATAGTATTCCATCATGTATATGTACCACATTTTCTAAATCCAGTCCTCTTTTGATGGACAACATGGTTGCTTCCAGGTTCTTGCTATTGTGAACAATGCTGAGATAAACACACGTGTGCAGGTATGTTTTTATGGAGTGATTTGTGTTCTTCGTGGTATATTCACAGTAGGGTGATTGTGGGGTCATATGGGAGGTCAATATTTAGAGCTTTTAGGAATCGCCATACTGCTTTCCACGAAGCTGTACTAGTTTGCACTCCCACCAACCGAGTAGAAGTGTTTCCTTTTCGCCACACCCTCTCCAGCAGCTGTTATTTTTTGAGTTGTTGATAATTGCCATTCTGACTGGAGTTAGTTGGTATCTCAGTGAGGTTTTGATTTGCATCTCCCTGATGATTAGTGAGGTTGAGCATTTCTTCATGTGTCTGCTGGCTGCTCGGATGTCTTCCTTTGTGAAATGTCTGTTCATACCTTTTGCCCGTTATAATGGGGTTGTTTGTTTTTTTATTTTCAGCATATTTGAGTTCCTTGTAGATCCAAGATGTTAGGCCTCTGTCAAACCTGGTGTTGGCAAATAATTTTTCCCAGTCTGTAGGCTGCCTTCCTGCTCTCTTGGTGGTTTCTTTGGCATTGCAGAAGCTTGTCAGTTTAATGCGGTCCACTTGTCTATCTTATTCCTTATGGTCTGTGGGTTTCAAGTTTTTTTCAGGAATTGTATGCCAATTCTGATTTCCATGAGGGTATGTCCTTCATTTTCTAAGGTTCTTATGGATTGTGGTTTTACATTTAGGTCTCTAATCCATTTGGAGTTAATTTTTGTATATGGGGATTGATAGGAGTTCTGTTTTAGTCTTCTGCATATGGTCAGTCAGGTTTCCCAGCACCATTTGCTGAATAGGTTCTCCTCTCCCCTATGGTAGGTGGTGGAGACTTTGTCGAAGATGAGTTGGTGAGAAATTGAGGTTTTGCTTCTGGAATCTCAATTCTATTCCATTGATCTATATGCCTGGTCCTATACCAATACTAAGCTGTTTTGATGATTGTAGCTTTATAGTAAAGTTTGAAGTCAGGTAATGTGGTAACAATTGCATTTCTTTTTTTTTTTTTTTGCTGAGGATTGTTTTGGTTATTTTTGGACGTTTGTGTTTCCATATGAATTCCTGTGTTCTATTTTCTGTGTCTGAGAAGAATGTTGCTGGTAATTTGATAGGTATTGCATTGAATCTGTAGATTGCATTAGGTAAGATGGATATCTTCACAATGTTGATTCTTCTGATCCATGAGCATGGGATATTTTTCCACTTGTTTGTGTCGTCTTTGATTTCTTTGAGCAGTGTTTTGTAGTTTTCATTGTAAAGGTCTTTCACGTCTCTGGTTAGGAAGATGCCAAGGTATTTAATTTTTTTTTTGTGGTTATTGTGAATGGAATTGTGGTTTTATTTGGGTTTCCCTTTGTTTATTATTGGTGTAAAGAAATGCGCTTGTCTGTTGCACATTTATTTTAAATCCTGAGCCTTTGCCAAAGGCCATTATCAGTGTAAGGAGGTTTTTGACAGATTCTCTTGGGTTGTCAAGGTACACAATCATATCATCTGCAAAGAGAGATAACTTGGCTTCCTCTTTTCCTATTTGGATACCCCTGATTGCCTTCTCTTCTCTGATTATTCGAGCCAGGACTTCCAATACTATGTTGAACAGGAGGGGTGAGAGTGGGCATCCTTGTCTTGTTCTAGTTTTCAGGAAAAATGGTTCCAATTTTTGTCCATTTAGGAGTATGCTGGCAGTGGGTTTCTCGTAGATGGCTTTTACTATTTTGTGGTATGTTACCCATATGCCTAGATGATTGAGGGTTTTTATCAAGAAGGGGTGCTGGATTTTATTAAAAACTTTTTCTGCATCTAATGATATAATCATGTGGTTTTTGTTTTGACATTTGTTGATGTATTTAATTACATTTATGGTTTTATGAATGTTGAACCAGCCTTGCATCCCTGAGACGTAGCCTACTTGTTCATGATGGATGTTTTTTGAGATATATTGTTGAATCCGGTTTGATAGGATCTTGTTGAGAATTTTAACGTCTCTGTTCATCAAAGATATTGGCATGTAGTTCTCTTTCTTTGTTGGATCTTTACCTGGCTTGGGTATCAATGTGATGTTGACATCGTAAAATGATTTGGAGAGAGTTCCTTCTTTTTCAATTGCCTGGAATACCTTTAGTAGGATTGGAAACAGCTCCTCCTTAAATGTCTTATAGAATTCTGCTGGAAAGCCATCTGGTCAGGGCTTTTTTTTTGTAGGTAGTTTTCTTATTATGTAGTTGATTTCCTTGATTTATTGGTCTATTTAGGGTCTCAATTTCTTCTTGTTCCAACCTAGGTAGGTTGTGTGATGTCAGAAAGTCCTCCATTTCCTTAATGTTTTCAAGTTTGTTTCCATACAAGTGTACGTAGTAGTCTCTAATGATCTTTTGTATTTCTTCAGGGACAGATGTGACTTCATCTTTTGTGTTTCTGATTGTGCTTATTTGGGTTTTTTCTCTTTTTTTCTTGGTCATTCTGGCTAGGGGACCATTGATCTTGTTTATCCTTTTGAAA
>NW_007246819.1:62732-75357 GCF_000164805.1 Carlito syrichta
GCTGAAATTAGGGTTTTTGTGGTCTTGCTTTTCCAGCTTCTTTAGGTGGCTTGTTAGGCTGTTAATTTCTGTTCCTTCTTTTTCTTCATGTTTGTTTGTAAGGATATAAATCCCCCTCTTGCTACAGGTTTTAAGGCTTCCCAGAGACTTTGGTAAAATGTTTCTTCATTTTCATTTGTTTCCAGGTGTCTTTTGATCTCTGTTTCAATTTCATCATTGACCCAGGAAGTGTTTAGCATCATGCTGTTTAGTGTCCATGTCTTTGTGGGTTTTGGGGGGACCTTAGTGGTGTTAATGATTATTTTTATTCCACTGTGGTCCAAGAATGTGCATGGTAAAATTTCCGTACTTTTAAATTTGCTTATGCTTGATTTATGGCCCATTATGCAGTCAATCTTAGAACATATTCCATGCGGTGATGAGTAGAATGTGTATTCTGTGGTCTTTGGATGGAGTGTTCTGTAGGTATTTAATAAGTCTATTTGGTCCAGAGTCACATTGAGGCTCTGGATATCCTTGCTGATTTTTTGTCCTGATGATCTGTCTAGGGTTGTGAGTGGTGTATTAAAGTCCCCAGTTATGATAGTGTTAGAGTCAATATCTTTCTTTAGTTTTCCTAAAATTGGCTTTATGAAAGTTGGCACACCTATGTTGGGTGCATATATGTTTAGGATAGATATTTCTTGTTGATGGAGTGAACCTTGTATCTTTCTGTAGTGGCCCTCTTTATGTTTTTTAATTTATGATAGCTGAAATGGTATTTTTTTCTGAAATTAGAATCATGACTATTCCTTTCTTTTGTGTTCCCTTTGCCTGAAAATTTGTTTCCCGTCCTCTTATTTTGAGTCTGTGTATGTACTTTCTAGTGAGATGAGTCTCTTGAAGGCAGTATATTGTTTCCTGATGATATTTTATCCATTTTGCCATTCAATGTCTTTTCAGTGGTGCGTTTAGTCCATTCACATTCAGGCTAATTATTGAAATGTGAAAGTTCGTCCCTATCATAGAGTTCTTATAGAGTTGTTGTTCTTCCACTTGCTTTTTGACTTTCTTTTGGTTTTGGGATTGGTTCATATATATTTTATTCTTTTTCCTGTACTCTTGTGAAGAACGTTGTTCTTTTTTCCTTTTCTTCTGTATTTAGTACTTTCTTAAGTGTCTCATGTAGAGGTGGTTTCGTGGCAGCATAAGTCCTTAGGGATTGGATATGTGGAAAATATTTTAATTCTCCCTCACTGATGAAGCTTGGCTTGGCTGGGTAGGTTATTCTTGGTTGAAATTGTTTATATTTTAGGACTTTGGAGATAGGGCTCCAACCTCTCCTAGCCTGCAGGTTTTCTGTAGATAAATCTCCTGGTATTCTGATTGGTCTTCCATAGTAGGTGATCTGACCTTTTTCTCTTACTGCCTTTAGGATTTTTTCTTTTATGCCTACTTTGTTTAGGTGAATTATTATGTGTCTGAGGGTTAGTCTTCTCATTTGATGTCTTGCAGGGGTTCTCTGAATCTCTTGTGTTTAATTTTTGCATAATTGATTAGATAAGGGAAGTTTTCTTGAATGGTCTCATAGAAAGTTTGTCCCAGTGTGGTCCCTGTCTCTCTTGCTGCCTCAGGAAGGCCAACTACTCTTAGGTTCGGTCTCTTGAAGTAATTGATCATCTCTTTAAGGTTTTGCTCTGTCTTTTTAAGCTTATTTTCTGTGTTTTTAAGAGTTTGGGTTAGTTCTATATTTTGGTCCTCAAGCTCTGAGATTCTTTCTTCTGCTTGGGTAATTCTGCTTGCCTTGCTTATCAGTTTGCTATTTATTTCATTCACAATATTCTTCATTACTGTTATCTCAGATATCAGCTCCTTCCTAGTTTCTTCTTGTGTCTCCTCAATTCTTTCTAATCTTTCCATTAATGTCTCGATATCTAGGTTTGTAGTTTGAGACCCTTCATTCTTGGGGCTCTTCATTGTTTGCATTCTAAAGTCAATTTTCTCAGTGTCTGTTTTCCCAGGGCTCTGGGAGAGTCCCATACTCTTGGTTTTTCTTCATTTGTGTAGATTTTTCTCTCTCTCCCCCTTTCCTTTCCCTTTTTAATTATGTTTTTGAGGGATGTTGGAGTTGCTTTTGTTTCGCTTCTGAAATATCCTGTTCTTCCTTATGAGGGGTTCTGGCTTTGTTCACTTTTGAGGTTGGAGTGTGGGCTGTGTACTGTACTTTTTGCAGTTTTGATGTTTAATTGAGGGGAAAGCTGTGATTCAGGATGTGTATGCTGATTCTAGCATCCACGAACAGGTGTATGAGCACACTGAAACATATTTCCCTCTACCGTACAATCTGTCCATGTAGCAGTATGTACTCTTGGTCCCTAGTTTAAAAAGGGGGTATAAAAGAGGAAAATAATGGAGGAAGGGTGGCCAATAGAAAGAGAGAAGAGCGAGGGGGAAAACAGATATACATACCAACTATCAGGTGAGAAAGAGACACAAGCCGGAAAGAAGTGAAAAAAGACACGTAAGTAATATTCCTAAAGAATACTGATAGCTACAGAGAGACAGACCAATAAAATCATGAAACAGTTTAAGTCAGAAGGCAAACAACAAAAGTGATCAAAATAAACAGTCAAAATGATAAAATCATAAGTCAAAATAAGAGATCAGAATAAAGTCCCTTCAGCTATGATCTCTGGCCACCTCTATTTTTTTCATTGCAAGCAGCTAGATTTACTCACAGTTTGGGTTTGTTTATTTTTTTAGTTTACTGCCTAGGTGTTGCTTTTGTCTGATTCATCATAGGGGTAGGGCTTTGTCTCCTGTTTAGCGATGTTACCTTAGGAACCAAGGTGGGGCTTGTTGATAGGTAGGTGGGGCAATGGAAGTCTCTGCCTGGAGAATGGCCGATGCAGATTAACTTTTGCAGATTCATTTCTCTCTGCTTGTCTGGGTCCCCAAGCTTGGGGTCATGTGTTGAGTGCCTCAGCCAGGGTGGGCCCAGAGCTCCAGAGCACCAAAGCTCCAGAGGGCAGGTGGTGAGTGGCACGAGTGGCCCTAGGCCCCCCACAGGGTACTTCAGCTAGGAATGGGACCATTGTTTCTGAGGGGCGGGCACCCAGAGCCTCCCTGAGTGACCAGCGGCTTGGTGCTGGGTGCTAAGCAGGAGATGATGTAACCAGGGAGGGAGCTGAGACCCGAGACTCCCACACATGCAGTGGAACAGCAGCAACAAGGGGTATCAATCCAGCCCTGTGTGGGACTGAAGGTCCCTGGGCCTTGGACCAGTGCAGCTGGTGGTGGACTAGGGGATTGGGGAAGAAAAGTAAGAGTCTTTTTGGGAACTCACGTTCAGAGAATCTCACAAGTCCACCTATGCAGTCGTCATCTTGCTGGCAGTTCTCAACAGTTATTTTTTGAGTTATTGATAATTGCCATTCTGACAGGAGTTAGGTGGTATCTCAGTGTTGTTTTGATTTGCATCTCCCTGATGATTAGTGAGGTTGAACATTTCTTCATGTTAGCTGCTCAGTTGTCTTCCTTTGAGAAGTTTCTGTTCATATATTTTGCCCATAATAATGGGGTTGTTTGTTTTTTTCTTTTCAGCTCCTTTGAGTTCTTTGTAGATCCAGGATGTTAAGCCTTTGTCAGACCTGGAGTTGGCAAATACTTTTTCCCAGTCTGTAGGATGTCTCCCTGCTCTCTTGATGGTTTTTTGGCTTTGCAGAAGCTTGTCAGTTTAATGAGATACCACTTGTCTATCTTCTCTCTTATGTCCTGTGGGTTTCGAGTTTTGTTCAGAAATTGGATGCCAGTTCCAATTTCCATGAGAGTATGTCCTTCATTTTCAAAGGTTCTTATGGATTGAGGTTTTACATTTAGGTCCCTAATCCATTTGGAGTTAACCTTTGTGCATGGGGATGGATAGGGGTCCTGTTTCAATATTCTGCACGTGGTCAGCCAGTTTTCCCAGCACCATTTACTGAATAGGTACTCCTCTCTCCAGTGGTAAGTGGTGGAGGCTTTGTCAAAGATGAGTTGGTTGAGAAATTGAGGTTTTGCTTCTGGAATCTCAATTCTATTCCATTGATCTATATGCTTGTTCCTATACCAATACCAAGCTGTTTTGATGATTGTAGCTTTATAGTTAAGTTTGAAGTCTGGTAATGTGATACTACCTGCTTTGTTTTTTTGCTGAGGATTGTTCTGGCTATTCTTGGACGTTTGTGTTTTCATATGAATTTCTGTGTTGTTTTTTCCAGGTCTTAGAAGAATGTTGCTGGTAATTTGATGGGTATTGCATTGAATTTGTATATTGCCTTAGGTAAGATGGACATCTTCACAATGTTAATTCTTCCAAGCCATGAGCATGGGATATTTTTCCACTTGTTTGTGTCATCTTTGATTTCTTTGAGCAGTGTTTTGTAGTTTTCATTGTAAAGGTTTTTCACATCTCTGGTTAGAAAGATGCCAAGGTATTTCACTTTTTTTGTAGCTACTGTGAATGGAATTGTGCTTTCTATTTGGGTTTCTGTATTATTGGTGTAAATAAATGAGATCTTCATTTGCACAATTATTTTATATCCTGAGACTTTGTCAAAGGTTTTTAACAGTGTAAGGAGGTTTTTGACAGATTCACTTGGGTTTTCAAGTTACATGATCATGTCATCTGCAAAGAGAGATAGCTTGACTTCCTCTTTTTCTATTTGAATACCCCTGAATGTCTTCTCTTCTCTGATTGCTCTAGCCAGGACTTCCAATACTCTATTGAACAGGATGGGTGAGAATAGGCATACTTGTCTTGTTCCAGTTTTCAGGGGGAATGGTTCCAGTGTTTGTCCATTTAGGAGTATGCTGGCAGTGGGTTTCTCATAGATGGCTTTTACTATTTTGAGTTATGTTCCCCGTGAGCCTAGCTGTTTGAGGGTTTTTTATCAAGAAGGGTTGCTGGGTTTTATCAAAAGCTTTTTCTGCATCTAATGATATAATCATGTAGTTTTTGTTTTGATATCTCTTGATGTATTTAATTACATTTATTGTTTTATAAATGTTGAACCAGCCTTGCATCCCAGGGATGAAGCCTACTTGTTCGTGATGGATGATTTTTGAGATTTGCTGTTGAATTCAGTTTGCTAGGATCTTGTTGAGAATTTTAGCATCTGTGTTCATCAAAGATATTGGCCTGTAGTTCTCTTTCTTTGTTGGATCTTTACCTGGCTTGGGTATCAATGTGATGTTAGCTTTGTAAAATGATTTGGGGAGAGTTCCGTCTTTCTCCATTGCCTGGAATTCCTTCAGTAGGATTGGTATAAGTTCCTCCCTAAAAGTCATGTAGAATTTGGCTGGAAACCCATCTGGTCCAGGGCTTTTTTTGTAGGTAGTTTTCTTATTATGTAGTCAACTACCTTGATTGTTATTGGTCTATTTAGGGTCTCAATTTCTTCTTGTTTCAACCTAGGCAGGTTGTGTGATGACAGAAATCCTCATTTCCATAAGGTTTTCAAGTTTGTTTCCATACAAGTGTACATAGTAGTCTCTAGTGATCTTTTGTACTTCTTCAGGATCAGATGTGACTTTATCTTTTGTGTTTCTGATTGTGTGATTTTTTTAATTAATCAATATTTTTTATTATGTTTTCGTGGGTTACAGTTAAGGGTTAGGTGTACAATTACGTTTTATTCAGGCACCCTGTTGATAAGAGGTGTTTTCCCATCACCAGACAGATATTTGCTCCTGTTAATCGCATCCCCCTCCCCCCCATAGTTTCCCAGTACCTTCGGTCATTTTCTTATAGTATTGCATTGGACGTGCATGGTCCATTATGTGAATGAGGACTTGTGATACTCGAATCTTTGTTTCTGGGAGAGGTCACTCAGTATTATAGACTCTAATTCCATCCAGGCTGCTGCGAAATTCATGATTTTGTCCTTTTTTATGACTGTGTAGTATTCCATCATGTATATGTACCACATTATTTTAATCCAGTCCTCTTTTGATGGGCAGCATGGCTGTTTCCAGGTTCTTGCTATTGTAAACAACACTGCGATAATCATATGTGTGAAGGTATCTTTTTTATAGAGTGATTTGAGTTCTTCAGGGTATATTCCAAGTAGGGGGATTACGGGTCATATGGAAGGTTGATTTATAGAGCTTTTACGAATTGCCACACAGCTCTCCACAGAGGTTGCACTAGTTTACACCCCCACCAACAGTGTAGAAGTGTTCCCTTTTCACCACACCCTCTCCAGCAGCTGTTATTTTTTTGAGTTGTTGATATTTGCCATTCTGACTGGAGTTAGGTGGTGTCTCAGTGTGGTTTTGATTTGCATCTCCCTGATGACTAGTGAGGTTGAGCATTTCTTCATGTGTTTGTTGGCTGCTCAGATGTCTTCTTTTGTGAAGTGTCTGTTCATATCTTTTGCCCATTTTATAATGGGGTTGTTTGTTTTCTTCTTTTCAGTACGTTTGAGTTCCTTGTAGATCCAGGATGTTAAGCCTTTGTCAGACCTAGAGTTGGCAAATATTTTTTCCTAGTCTGTAGGCTGTCTCCCTGCTCTCTTTATGGTTTCTTTGGTTTTGCAGAAGCTTGTCAGTTTAATAAGGTCCCACTTGTCTACCTTCTCTCTTATGACCTGTGGGTTTCAGGTTTTGTTCAGGAATTGGATGCCAGTTCCAATTTCCATGAAGGCATTTCCTTTCTTTTCTAAGGTTCTTATGGTTCTAAGGTTCTTTTAGGTTTTACATTTAGGTCTCTGATCCATTTGGAGTTAACCTTTGTGCATGGGGATAGATAGGGGTCCTGTTCCAATCTTCTGCATTTGGTCATCCAGTTTTCCCAGCACCATTTACTGAATAGGTTCCCCTCTCCCCAGTGGGGGCTTTGTCGAAGATGAGTTGGATGAGAAATTGAGATTTTGCTGCTGGAATCTCAATTCTATTCCATTGATCTATATGTCTGTTCCTATACCAATACCAAGCTGTTTTGATGATTGTAGCTTTATAGTAAAGTTTGAAGTCTGGTATTGTGATACCACCTGCTTTTTTTTTTTTTTTTTTGCTGAGGATTGTTCTGGCTATTCTTGGACGTTTGTATTTCCATATCAATTCCTGTGTTGTTTTTTCTATGTGTGAGAAGAATGTTGTTGGTAATTTAATGGGTATTGCGTTGAAATTGTAGATTGCCTTAGGTAAGATGGACATCTTGACAATGTTGATTCTTCTAATCCATGAGTATGGGACATTTTTCCACTTGTTCGTGTCCTCTCTGATTTCTTTGATCAGAGTTTTGTAATTTTCATTGTAAAGGTCTTTCACGTCTCTGGTTAGGAAGATGCCAAGGTATTTCATTTTTTTGTGCGGCTATTGCGAATAGAATTGTGTTTTTTTTATTTGGGTTTCTGTTTGATTATTATTGGTATAGAGAAATCCGATTGTCTTTTGTACATTTATTTTGTATCCCAAGACTTTGCCAAAGGCCTTTATCAATGTAAGGAGGCTTTTGACAGATTATCTTGGGTTTTCAAGGTACACAATCATATCATCTGCAAAGAGAGATAACTTGACTTCCTCTTTTCCTATTTGTATACCTCTGATTGCCTTCTCTTCTCTGATTGCTCTAGCCAGGACTTCCAATACTATGTTGAATAGGAGGGGTGAGAGTGGGTCTCCTTGTCTAGTTCCAGTTTTCAGGGGAATTGGTTGCAATTTTTGTCCATTTAGGAGTATGCTGGCTGTGGGTTTTTCGTAGATGGCTTTTACTATTTTGAGTCTGTTCCCCATATGCCTAGATGTTCAAGGGTTTTTATCAAGAAGGGGTGCTGGATTTTATCAAAAACTTTTTCTGCATCTAATGATATGATCATGTGGTTTTTGTTTTGACATCTGCTGATGTATTTAATTACATTTATGGTTTTACATATGTTGAACCAGCCTTGCTTCCCAGGAATGAAGCCTACTTGGTCATGGTGGATGATTTTTGAGATATATTGCTGAATCCAGTTTGCTAGGTTCTTGTTGAGAATTTTAGCATCTATGTTCATCAATGATATTGAACTGTAGTTCTCTTTCTTTGTTGAATCTTTACCTGACTTGGGTATCAATGTGATGTTGGTGTCGTAAAATGATTTGGGGAGAGTTCCATCTTTTTCAATCGTCTGGAATACCTTCAGTAGGATTGGTATCAGCTCCTCCTTAAATGTCTTGTAGAATTCTGCTGGAAAGCCATCTGGACCAGGACCTCTTTTTGTAGGAAGTTTGCTAATTATGCAGTTGATTTCCTTGATTGTTACTGGTCTAATTAGGGTCTCAATTTCTTCTTGTTGTAACGTAGATAGGTTGTGTGATGTCAGAAAGTCCTCCATTTCCTTAAGGTTTTCAAGTCTGTTTCCATACATGTGTATGTAGTAGTCTCTAATGATCTTTTGTATTTCTTCAGGAACAGATGTGACTTAATCTTTTGTGTTTCTGATTGTGCTTATTTGGCTTTTTTCTCATTTTTTCTTGGTCAGTCTAGCTAGGGTACCATCGATCTAGTTTATCCTTTTGAAGAACTAGCTTTTTGTTTCATTGATTTTTTTGTATTATCTTTTTGTCTTCTGTGTTCTGGATTTGTGCTTTTATTTTGGTGATCTGGATTCTTCTGCTGAAATTAGGGTATTTGTGGTCTTGCTTTTCCAGCTTCTTTAGGAGGCTTGTTCAGTTGTGAATTTCTGTCCCTTCCATTTTCTTCATGTTAGTTTGTAGGGATATAAATTCCACTCTTACTACAGCTTTCAGGGCATCCCAGGGTTTTTGGTAAGGTGTTTCTTCATTTTCATTTGTTTCCAGGTATCTTTTGATCTCTGTTTTGATTTCATCATTGACCCAGGAGTTGTTTAGCATCATGATGTTTAGTGTCCATGTATTTGTGGTTTTTGGGGGGACTTTGTTGGTGTCAATGTTTATTTTTATTCCACTGTGGTCCAAGAATGTGCATGGTAGAATTTCGGTCCTTTTAAATTAGCTTAAGCTGAATTTATGGCCGAGTATGTGGTCTATCTTAGAATATGTTCCATGTGGTGATGAGTAGAATGTGTATTCTGTGGTCTTTGGATGAAGTGTTCTGTAAGTTCAATTAAGTCCATTTGGTCCAAAGTCGCATTGAGGTTCTGGATCTCCTTGCTGAATTTTTGTCCTGATGATCTGTCTAGGGTTGTTAGTGGGGTATTAAAGTCCCCAGTTATGATAGTGTTAGAGTCAATATCTTTCTTTAGTTTTCCAAGAAGTTGCTTTATGAAAGTTGGCGCACCTATGTTGGGTGCATATATGTTTAGGATAGATATTTCTTGTTGATGAATTGAGTCTTTTATCATTTTGTAGTGGCCTTCTGTATCTTTTTTGATTTTTAATAGCTTGAAGGGTATTTTGTCTAATATTAAGATCACTTCTCCTCCTTTCTTTTGTATTCCGTTCGCCTGAAAGTTTGTTTCCTATTCTCTTACTTTGAGTCTGTGGGTGTTCTTTCTAGTGAGGTGAGTCTCTTGAAGGCAGTAGATTGTTGACTGATGATATTTTATCCATTTTGCCATTCTATGTCTTTTCAGTGGTGCATTTATTCCATTCACATTTAGGCTAATAATTGAAATGCAAGAGTTGATCCCTGTCATAAGGTTCTTACAGAGTTCTTCCTGTTTGTTTGTTGTCTTTCTTTGGGTTTTGGCTTTGGTTCATGTGTGTTTTTAATCTTTTGCCTTTACTCTTGTTAAGAATGTTGTTGTTCTTTTTTCTTTTTCTTCTGTGTTCAGTACTTTCTTAAGTGTTTCTTGTAGAGGTGGTCTGGTGGCAGCGTAGGTACTTAGGGATTGGATGTCTGGAAAATATTTCAATTCTCCCTCACTAATGAAACTTAGTTTGGCTGGGTAGGTTATTCTTTGTTGAAATTGTTTCTCTTTTAGAACTTTGAAGATAGGTCTCCAGGCTCTCCTGGCCTGAAGTTTTTCTTTGGATAAATATGCTGTTATTCTAATTGGTTTTCCCCGGTAGGTATTCTGGCTTTTTTCTTTTGCTGCCTTTGGGATTTTTCCTTTTATGACTACTTTTTTTAGGTGAATTATTATGTATTTGGGAATTGGTCTTCTCATTTGTTATCTTGCAGGGGTTCTCTGAATCTCTTATGTTTGAATTTTTTCATCCTTAATGAGATGAGGGAAGTTTTCTTGAATGATTTTATGAAATGTTTGTTCCAGTGTGGCTTCTGTTTCTCTCTCTGCCTCAGGAAGCCCAATTACTCTTAGGTTTGGTCTCTTGAAGTGATTATTCATCTCTCGCAGGTTTTGCTCTGCGTTTTGAGTTTCTTTTCTATGCTTTTGACAGTTTGGGTTAGTTCTGTGTTTTGGTCTTCGAGCTCTGAGATTCTTCTGCTTAGCTGATTCTGCTTTCCATGCTTATTAGTTTGTTGTTCATTTCCATCACAGTATTCTTTACTGCTGTCATTTCTGAAATCAGCCCCTTCCTATTTTCCTCTTGTCTCCCTTCAATTTTTTAAATTCTCTCTATTAATGTCTTGATGTTTGGGTTTATTGCATGGAACCAGCCATTCTGGGGGCTCTTCATTGTTTGTGTTCCAGAATCTGTTTTCTCAGTGTCTAATTTCCCAGGAGTCTATATGAGACCTATATTCTTCTTTTAGTTTTTCTTTATTTGTGCCGTCTTTTCCCCTCCCGACTTTTTCCTTCCCTCCATGCCACCGTCTTCTTTAATTCTGTTATTCAGGGGTAAAGGGATTGGTTTTACTTCTGTTTGTTCAATCTCCTATTCTTTATGCATGCCCTCTTACTTTGTCAATTCTGGAGTTGCACTGTAGGTTGGGGGTGGTCCTTTTTGCAGTTTTGAGATTTACTTAAGGAGGGAACTGTGATTCAAAATCTATCTACAGGTCCTGGTATTCGCTGACAAGTTTTTGGATAATGTGGAACACACTTCCCACTACCCTGGACTCTGTCTGTGCAGTGGGGCTGTAGGTTTACTCCCTGAAATAAAATGTGGTAAGCAGAGGGGAGAGAATGGAGCAGATATTGGATTGAAGAGGGGAGTGGAGAGATAGAGGAGTAAGGTGGGAAACAAACGAGTGTGCCAACAAATAGAGAGAGAGGCCTATACTGAAACAGATATAAGTAATAGACCACAGGTACAGACGAACCAACTCTCATACAAAAAGTAAAAAATAAAAATAAAGCATGTAGTGATGCTGACAGACAAGGTAACCAACCACCTTATTAGTGTGCTGTTCCTCTATACAAAGATATTGTTTTCAGAGAGAACTAAAGGAAAAGGGAAAAAGAAAAAAGAGAACAATATATTAGGAATAGAATTAAGTCATTAAACTAATATAATCAATGTACACACTCTTAGACATTTTGTTTAAGTCCAATATCTTTTCAGGTCTGATTTCTAGTTTATTTTTCAAACTGGTAAATTAGTTTGCAGTTAGGCTCAGTTGCCCCTGGTCTGCTGTGAAGGACAGTTCAGATTACCCTCCGTTCAGCACTCTGGTATATGTCTTTATCAAGCTTGTTTCTCCCGTTTCGGTGTTGTTACCTTGAATCGCCATCAGGTGGTGCTATCTCTGCTGCTCACTCCTGAGGGGGTGGGGCCGGACAGGAACAAAATGACTGCCTGCCTCAGGGCATTCAACAGGAGACATATGACGGGCAGGTAGGACATCTCGATAGCAGGAGAGGTGGCAGCGATCCCAGCAGATCTTCCCTGAAGGGTTTTGAAGTGGACAACCTCCAGCCTGGGTGGTGTGATGTGCTATGGCCATCATGGAGGCCACGGCAACAGAGACGGCGGTAGTGGTGGTGGTGGGGGGGAGGGGAGTGGCTGTGGTGGTGGCAGCTGCGGCAGCACCATTTGCGCTGCAGTGACTGTCCAGTCCTTTGCGATTCCCCAGTGGTGGCAATGGCTGAGCTCCGTATGAAGAGGAGACTGTGATGTTGGGGTCCGCAGCCCCCCGGCGTGAGAGTCAGAGACCCACTGCAGATTTCCTTTGCAGAGGGCTTCACAGACCGAGTTGTCCCGTCGCCATCTTGCCGCTTCCCTGATTGTGTTTATTTAGACTTTTTCTCTCTTTTTCTTGGTCATTCTCGCTAGGGGATCATCAATCTTGTTTATCCTTTCAAAGAACCAGTTTTTTGTATCATTTATTTTTTGTATTATCTTTTTATTTTCTATGTCCTGGATTTGGACTTTTATTTTGGTGATCTGGATTCTTCTGCTGAAATTAGGATGTTTGTGGTCTTGCATTTCCAGCTTTTTTAGGTGGATTCTTAGGCTGTTAATTTGTTATCCTTCCATTTTCTACATGTGCGTTTGTAGGGATGTAAATTCCCCTCTTACTACAGCTTTCATGGCGTCCCAGACATTTTGGTAAATTGTTTCTTCATTTTCATTTGTTTCCAGGTGTCTTTTAATCTCTGTTTTGATCTCATCATTGACCCAGGAGTTGTTTAGCATCATGTTGTTTAGTGTACATATCTTTGTGGGTTTGGGGGGGGACCTTGTTGGTGTTAATGATTGTTTTTATTCCACTGTGGTCCGAGAAGGTGCATGGTAAAATTTCAGTCCTTTTAAATTTGCTTATGCCTGATTTATGGCCAAGTATGTGGTCAAG